>NC_137829.1:29642567-29765067 GCF_963921795.1 Nannobrachium achirus
CAAATTTTTTTTTTCTCAAAAATTTTTTTTTCTCAAAAAATTTTTTTTTCTCACAATTTTTTTTTTCTCAAAAAATTTTTTTTCTCCAAAAAATTTTTTTTCTCAAAAATTTTTTTTTTCTCAAAAATTTTTTTTTTCTCACAAATTTTTTTTTCTCAAAAAAATTTTTTCTCAAAAAATTTTTTTTCTCAAATTTTTTTTTCTCAAACTATTTTTTCTCAAAAAACAAGTTTTTCTCAAAAAACAAGTTTTTCTCAAAAAAAACATATTTGGCCATTACACACCACACTGCCGCAACATGGCGGTGAGGGCCGCGCAGCGGCCTGAACTCTAGACTTTTGCGGCCCGAAGGGCCGCAAACTTCTAGTATATATATATATATATATATATATATATATATATATATATATATATATAAATATATACCAGTAAGACTCCCTAATCGGGAGATAAGCGACCGTTGGTCGCTTATCTCCACAAATATCACAACCTCCACCTCTCACGTCATACGGGCAGCCATAGTTACACCTGGAATGTTGAATCTCCATATATGGAGATAACCTACGCATCACACAAAGTCTGACCTCACCAGCCCATATTTGGGCATGGACGACTTATATCTCCATATACGGAGATGGCCATATATGGAGATACGATGACATCACAGAGTCCACAGCTGATGATGTGGCGTAATGTCATACAATACACAAACAAGCCCTATATAAAGGGGCAATTCTCACCAGGGAAGAGAGCATTCCCCACTAGCTGAGTATCTTAAGATGGTTGGATGTGATGATAAGCTATAAGCTTAGTTGATCCTGGCGATAAGGTCTGAGTCGAGGAATGCTCTCTTCCCTGGTGAGAATTGCCCCTTTATATAGGGCTTGTTTGTGTATTGTATGACATCACGCCACATCATCAGCTGTGGACTCTGTGATGTCGCCACATCATCAGCTGTGGACTCTGTGATGTCATCGTATCTATGAGTTGGGGAAAAGTGTGACATGACGGACAGACTGACAGACAACCGGTGGAGGTTTTGGTAGTAAATGCGACCTGACGGTCGCAATAAATATGTATCGATGACATCAGGGATCTTCATGTGGGTATAAAAGGGATTCTGGGGAATACCCATATATGGACTTTTACATAGGGATGTCACCTGTGATGTCACAGTGACAAGGGAACCAACCCACAGACTGTAAAAATGTGTACTGACTGACACAGACAGACAGACAGACAGACAGACAGACAGACAGACAGACAGACAGACGGAGACAAGCTGCGACATTTCTCATGGTAAATTGGTCTTCTTCGGTCCCAATAAGTGATATTAGCTAACATGCTGTTCTTCATTCATTATGACCAGCAGTTATAACCTTGTTTTGCATAATTATGCACATGTATAATGAGTGTTTGAGTGCCTTCCAGGTGCATTGATTTAGAACACCATTAGATCAAACGGAGGGTGCTTGAAATAAAATTAAACTGATTGGTCACTTATGTGATGATGATGATGTCACAGGATCTACGATGTTGGTCACTTATGTGACGATGACTCAAACTGTCCATCCGTCAGCCTGGGAACCAAGCTGTACTGTGTGTGTGTGTGTGTGATTGCACAACTTCTGTTTCTGCATCATTTAACATCATATTATGGAATAGTGGAACAGTTACCAAAACACACACACACACACACACACACACACACACACACACACACACACACACACACACACACACACACACACACACACACACACACACACACACACACACACACACACACACACACACACACACAATCTTGTTTTATGGAACTGCAGTACGTCAGTGTTCTGACCTCTGCTGCTCCTCGTAAAACATAATGTGTGTGTGTGTGTGTGTGTGTGTTTGTGTGCGCGTGCGTGTGTTTTTTCACCCCTTTTCTTCATTAAAATCCAAATGAACAGATGCTTGTGTTAATCAGTGTGCTGCCTCCTACTGGTGGCTCCTTAGTGTTGCAGGTAAAAACACCCTGCTAGTTCCATTCCTTGATTCTGATTGGCTGGTTTCCCTTTAATTGCTGTGGTATACTATAATCCACACCTTGAATCAGTTTATATTTAGTATTTTATAACGGCTGAGACTGAGAGGGTTGGAGACACTCTGCTTCGCCCAAATGTAGTTATGCCAATTGATTTGTCTTCAAACACATTTGTCCCTGATGCTGCTGTATGCTACAGACTCACCTGCCAGTGAGGAGCCCCCCCCCCCCCCCCCCGGGAGGATGTAGTGTCGTATCCTACTGGCTCACCTGCCAATGAGGAGCCCCCACCGGGAGGACGTACTGTTGTATCCTATTGGCTCACCTGCCAATGAGGAGCCCCCACCAGGAGGACGTACTGTTGTATCCTACTGGCTCACCTGCCAGTGAGGAGCCCCCACCGAGAGGACGGGGACTGCCCCATAGGTCAAACTCCTGTTGGGTTGAACAGCGTCGGCAGGATAGATAATCCCTCACCAGCGTCGGCAGGTTGGATAATCACCCGCGTCATGGTTACTGAGGTTAGGGTTAGGTTTACAAATAGTTTTACTGAGGTTAGGGTTAAGGTTAGGTTTTGGTGGTCGGACCAAAGGGTGTTCGACCTAATGCCATGTTACCCGAGAGGACGTACTGTTGTATCCTACTGACTCACCTGCCAGTGAGGAGCCCCCACGGGAGGACGTACTTGTTGTATCCTACTGACTCACCAGAATGTGCTAAACGCGTCCGTGTAGACCCTTGACAAAGCGGTGGATTTGAACCCACAATCTCTGCAGTGTTGGGCAGGCACTTTACCACTGCTCCACCTAGTGGTGGTGGGCAGGCACTTCACCACAGCACCACCCAATTGCCATTTAAGTACATAACTGACCTTCCGGTCAATCACGCAAACCCCCAGCCGGGGACAGCTAAAGCAAACATTACTTCATTACTTACTTTAGTTACTTAACATTACTTACTTAGTTCTCAAAGCATCTCCGGTCCTGAGCCAACATCTCAGGCTGACCCCACGTGTGGCCCGTTCTCTTGGCATCTGCCTCCAAGTCTCGTAGCCGACCCCTCTCTCTTTCCCCTTGGGGGTTCCACTTGAACCTCAAACATCACGGTTTACGGAGAGCGTCATTGGAGGGTCTCTTTGTCCACTGGCTTTTGGTTGGTGCGTTGCCACATTTCTTTGTTGCTGATGGCGTTAGCCCAGCGGATCCGGAGGATTGGTTGCAGACTTCTATCGTCACCATGAGGCCGACTCTTGCTTAACACATCTTTGGACACTGCTCCTACAGACTTTGCCCTAAAATCACGCAAAGTGGTACACAGTATCTCTAAAGTCATGTCATCAACATGGATCTGTCCCATTTCCCATATTCCCGCTTGATTGGCTACCATTGCCTTCTAAAGTTTGTGTACGCGACCTAACGGTCGCTTATCTCCCGATTAGGGAGTATTACTGGTGAATGGTATTGATGAAAGGTATTGATGAATGGTAATGATGAAAGACTGGATTTAGTTTGTGGTGTTTACTGTGGTCCTCCATGTCTCAGCACCGTAGAGCAGGCCTGACCTCACATTGCTGTTAAAGCAATGTGAGGCAAACACTAAGTCAATAGAAAATTTAAGTTTGATTCATATAAGAATAACACACAAAATCCAAATTAGATCCATTGGGATTGGGGTTATTAAATCAGGACAGTTTATTAAATCAGGATAGGTTATTAAATCCGGTGAACACTTGGACCCAGAGGAAGAGACTTTCCTGCAGCGAGGAGTCTGCTGGACTCCTTCTAGAACAAGGGTCTTCAACAGGGGGTCCTCAGAGTTACTATGGGGGGTCCTCCAAATCTTTGTGTGATAGAAACTTTTTTTCAGCTTTTTTATATTAACCACTTGAATCCTAGCATTCGTCCTTCTGAGAACTGTGGCCAAAAATAGCTATTTTCGGCAAAGAGGTTTGGTATAGAGAGCAGACTAAGTACAGAGTGAAATGTCAAGTTAAGTATTGACAGTTAAAGTGGTTAAATATCTGAAAACACAAATTGACATGAATCCAAAATAGACTGATGATCGTGCCGTCAAACAATGAAACTATATGGAATCTATATGAACAGGTTGTGGGGGTCCCTGCTTCATCTCGCTCTCAACTAAGGGGTCCTTTGGCCTGAAAACGTTGAAGACCCCTGCTCTAGAAAACCCAATCACCAGAGGAAACGTTCAATGACAACGTAGCCTCGGAAAAACCCAGGCTTTTATTTTCATTCGGCTCAAAAAGAGAGCGCTGAAGAGACCCCTGTTACTGAACAAACTATTCTATAGCCATGAACACTATGGGAATGTATAGCTCTGGTCCAAGCTCAGCTGCACAGACGCTCTGACAGACTGCTGGCTAAAAGACAAGACCAGGATTTCTCAGCCCCTACGACAGCTCAACTTCAGTCAAAATAAACTTAACTACTTTACTACTCACCAAACCAAAGGTAGTTTTGTGTTGTTGAAAGTCTATTCTCCGTGGTGGGAAACCTCTCAGCAACCCACCCACTGTAAAATACATTATTTTTGTCATGAAATAAAACACATCCAACTCGATCGCCGCTTATTTCCGGGTTGTGTCTGCGGTGACCGCTGGGTGGCTCGAGTGTCAGTGCAGCTGATGCTCTGGACCAGAGCTAGGGAATGTAGAGCTTCAACCTTTTCTATATCAGTATGCAATTATCAAATATTTAAATATTGAATCAAGCAACTTAAAAGCTGCCTGGGCCAAAGTAGATGTTAAAATGAACCCAGAAGTTAAATATCTGAGAGACAAACAGTGAAACAGTCAATAAAATAAAATAATAATAAAAAAACCAACAGTTTATTCACAACAGTTTGAAAATCAAATGACAGCTGTGTGTGTGTGTGTGTGTGTGTGTGTGTGTGAGTGTGTGTGTGTGTGTGTGTGTGTGTGTCTGGTGTGTGTGTGTGTCTGGTGTGTGTGTGTGTGTGTGTGTGTGTGTGTGTGTGTGTGTGTGTGTGTGTGTGTGTGTGTGTGTGTGTGTGTGCGCGTGACCACCAGTAACAGAGAATACATGTATAAACCATTAACTTACATTAGTACTGCAATCATCCAGCCAACACCAACTGTACAGTACTAGAGGACTATTATGGGATGGAAACATTGGTAACATGTTTCTTAATGGTCGGGTCTGTAATGCATAATGATCACATTTATAATGCATTATAATGCAGCAGTTCCCACACATTGATACAGTATGTATGTGACCCCCACATTGATACAGTATGTATGTGACCCCCACATTGATACAGTATGTATTCGGGCATTCGCCAAATATTCGAATATTCGAATATCAAAGTCACTATTCGATGTTGTTCACCAAAGTCGAATATTCGCTTTTTTTTACATTTTCTATTGTTTTCTCTTTAAAAAAATATATGGTTTATAAAGCTTGGCGAGATAGGAAGTCATAATAATGAGTTGTCAATGCCCCTGGTGGATGAATTTGTTAATGCTCTATACCAGGTGTTCTCAAACCTTTTTAGGCCGTGACCCCCAAAATAAACAGTATGTATGTGACCATGGAAACCCCATCTGGACTCCCAGAAGAGAAGAGGTGTGTTCTAAATGTAAATTGTTCAAAATTTCTCAAACTGATTTTTTCAAAAATGTAAAAGGAAAAAAAAAGAAAAACAAAAAAGAAAGAAAAAAGTACAAGCTCGCAGCAAGTTTCATGACACCATTTATCTAATACAGTGGTTCTCAAACCTGGGGTCGGGACCCCAAGTGGGGTCCCCAAATTTGTTTTGTGGGGTCCCCAGGTGATTAGCTTAATGTAATTTTTCTCACTCAATAGTAAACAAACCAACACACAGTATAAGTGTATACGGGTATCTGCATATTTATAAAGTGACAATTTAAGGACTTTCAATACAAACTGTCAAATATTAAGTAAGCAAGAGACGAACATTGTGAAAATAGCCGATCTACATGCGTTGTGAGCATGTAGTTTGGCTATTTTCACAATATTTATCTGTTATACAAAAATCGAGTGCTTGTCAGGGTGGGGGTCCCCAGTTTAAATGTTTATTTTTGGGATCACGCCAAAAAAGGTTTGAGAACCCCTGATCTAGTATCATAAGTACTGTTCATAATACATTACAAGCTCACTGTGAACGTCATAACTTCAGTAAAAGTGTCTTTGTTATACACATGGTTTAAAAAAGAAAAGAAAAAAAAAAAAACATTCAGACCATGTCCCAATATGTGATTTTAGAAACACCAATATTTTGGGGGTTTTCCCTGAAGTTCTGAACTGCCTTCACTGAATGTGTGTGCGCCAATCCATGCTTCATTTTATAGAAGTATCTTCTGAAGTTTTCATGTGAAGGACCCCCAAAATGATATGTATTTGGCCACGGACCCCCCATCTCAAAATACTGAGTTCCAGGGACCCCCCCAGAAGCAAAATTTGAGCTACAAGAAATACATGTATTCAAAGATTTTGACACATTTTCACGACTTTTCAAAAACCGCAGATCTACAGATCACAGAGTGGTGCTGCGCTGTGAGCTTGTGTATCTGCTATTTTTCAATAGATAAAGTATAAAATAATTAAGGCCCCTCCACCTTGGGCCCTGGTAACTCAGTCTGCCCCTGGTCATGAAGCCTTATAATGCATTATAGACCCGACGCCCCCGTAGTGTTGACCTAGCTCTGGTCCATCGCGTCACCTCCCGGTGACGCTCTGACAGACCCGTCGGGAAATGGCTAGACCCCAGTATCTGAGCCCCTCCGAGCGCTCAACATCAGTCAAAATAAACAAAACTATTTCACTACTCACCAAACCAAAGGTAGTTTTGCGTTGTTGAAACTCTATTCTCCGCGGTGGTGAACCCCTCAGCACCCCACCCACTCTGCAAAATACACTATTTTTGGCATGAAATAAAGTGCATCCAACTCGACCGCCGCTTATTTCCGGGTTGTGAACCATTGTATCTGCGGTGGCCGCTAGGTGGCTCGAGGTGGGTGCGTTTTATTTCATGACAAAAATAAAGTATTTTACAGAGTAGGTGGGGTGCTGAGGGGTTCACCACCGCGGAGAATAGAGTTTCAACAACGCAAAACTACCTTTGGTTTGGTGAGTAGTGAAATAGTTTTGTTTATTTTGACTGATGTTGAGCACTCGGAGGGGCTCAGATACTCGGGTCTAGCCATTTCCCGACTGGTCTGTCAGAGCGTCACCGGGAGGTGACGCGATGGACCAGAGCTAGTGTTGACCAAACATCCCTACTATGTGTGTCAGGGTGCATGTGCAGATGTACCGTTTCAATAGCCTGGCAGGCCATCCCACATACTGCGTTCACTCACTCATTCCTTTCCCAGTATGAGGTCTGGACTTCCGCGTATAGGCAGCGAGTATGAGACATTGGCCCCGATCATTTTCTGATCGGGGCCAATCAGTGACTGCGTTTCAACTGCTGTCCGCAAAACATGTGAAAAGCTTCCCCTGATTGGTCTATGTGTAGATGGTGACGTAGATGTTTGCTGAAGCATTTTCAAAACAACATGGCTTCCCTCGATGCAACAAGTGTAACAGTTAACACTGAAACGATAAAACAAGCAATAAGTGAAGTTATTTCAGTGTTGGAATCAATTCCAACAATTAAAAAGGAACAGGAGTATGCGCTAGCGGAGTTCATCGACCGAAAATAAGTCTTTGTTTGCCGTTCTTCCGACTGGCTGCACTTTGATGACAGATGTTTTGCTACGCTGATTGGTTAGAGGAGTCTGTCTGTCAAGGCAAGTACTCCCACCCACTTTTCAAGCTGCCAATAGGCCGTAGGCCAGACGTTATACTGGGGAAGGAATGAGTGAGTGAACGCAGTATGTGGGATGGCCCGCCAGGCAACCGTTTCAACTCATCAGTATTTACAGCTCTTTTCCTGAAAAATGTTTTTCAAATGCATTTTTTCCGCATGGTTTTGTTCTCCAAATCCCCTGAAAATCTACTGTCTTGCCAATGGCAGGACGCGTGAAGTTTTGAAATGGCACATCTGTACACCATGTACAGTACATGTACAGTACATGTACAGTACATGCACGTATGCAGTTCATTCCATCCGTCAGTGTCAGCCAATCACAGATCAACCTTCTGCCTCAATCAGGACAGGCTCCAGGCATCATGGCTCCTCCCCCCCGTCCTCACAGCTCATCCTTGAGACAGAAAGACAGACAGACAGACAGACAGACAGACAGACAGACAGTCAGTCTCTGGTCAATCCAACCATGTATTAACCCATGTCAGCTGTACATCTGCTGTTTTTCAATAGCTAAAGTATAAAACAATCCCAGGCATAAATGGTTTGAATCAGCTTTTCCAATTAATTCATTAAAGGGTTGGTTCACCCAAAAATCATGGGGCCAACATCCAGTCAGCCCTATGCCAGTTCAAACATGAATACAACATCCAGTCAGCCCTATGCTAGGGCATTCACCAAATATTCGAATATTCGAATATCAAAGTCACTATTAGACGTTGTTCACCGAAGTCGAATATTCTTTTTTTTTTTTTTTTTTCCGTCAATGTCCCTGGTGGATGAATTTGTTAATGCTCTATACCAGGGGTTCTCAAACCTTTTTAGGCGGTGACCCCCAAAATAAACATAATTTAATATATTTGAACAGGGGACCCCCACCCTGACAAGAACTTGGAATTGTAGGTATTACATTTAATGTGACTCGGTTCCACAGATAAATATTGTGAAAATAGCAGATCCACATGCTCACAACGCCTCGCAACGCGAGGCGTTGTGAGCATGTAGATCTGCTATTTTGTCCGCCTCTTGCTTACTTAATATTTGACAGTTTGGCCAGCCTGTCGAATATGCGACTATTCGAATACTTTGAGGTCGAATAATTCAAATACTAAAAATCACTATTCGTGAATGCCCTAGTTCAAACATGAATACAACATCCAGTCAGCCCTATGCCAGTTCAAACATGAATACAGTTTCTTTGTTCGCTCCACCGACAAGAGGGGTTTCCCAGCAAAGCCTCAAACTGCAGTCAGTGATGACCAGCGGGGGAAAGAAGCTAAGTACATTTTACTCAAGTACTGTTTAGGCTTTTTTGGGTACTTGTTATCTCTACCCGAGTACGTCCATTTTCCAACCACATCCCAGAGGCAAATGGGAATGGGCCTTAAGATTGTTATTACAAAATGTACGCTGAAGGAGTAGTTCACCACCAAAATGACTTTTTTTCTATTGACTACTCACACCATGAAGACTTGAGTCCAATATATTTTTTTTTATTCGTTTTATTTTGTATTTGCCGCATTCCGCAAAAAAACAAAACAAAAAAACATTATAGCAAAATTACCCCCGATTCCGGATGGGGACCAGAATGCATTCAGGTCCCCATCCGGGAGTACATTTATTGTAATCAAATTATTGTCTTAGGAATGCAACAAAACCCCACATAATGAGAATGTTTACTTTTAGTATTTTAAAGGACTTGGTTGACGCCAGTCATTTTGTATTTCATCTCCGTCTGTGGAAACCTCATATGTCCAAAATTGGTACTTTTTAGGATTCACATTTGAAAATAAAATAGCAAAAGTAGCAGATCTACAAGCTCAAAGCTTGTTGGAGCTTGTGGAACTTCTACTTTTGATGCTTCTGTGTGACTCTGTAGAACAAGGGTCTTCACAAGGGGGTCCGGGACCCCTAGGGGGTCCTCAGAGTTACCACAGGAGGTCCTCCAAATCTTTGTGTGATAGAAACCTTTTTCCTCCTTTTTTATATTAACCACTTGAAACCTAGCGTTCATATTCTGAGAACTCTAGCCAAAAATAGCAGATCTACAGCTCACAACGCCTCGCACTGTGAGGCGTTGTGAGCTTGTAGATCGGTTAATTTCGCAAAGAGGGTTGGTGTAGAGTGAAAGGTCAAGTTTTTTAAGTATTGACAGTTCAACTGGTTAAATATCTGAAAACACACATTGACATTCAAAATACACTAACAATTGTGCTGTCAAACAATGAAACTATGGAATCTATGAACAGGTTGTGGGGGTCCCTGCTTCATCTCTCTCTCAACTAAGGGGTCCTTGGGCTGAAAACATTGAAGACCCCTGCTGTAGAATGATCAAGAAAAGCGTACATTTTGGAAAAAAAACAATATTATTATGGAATATGGAGGTTTCTATCGTTTACTCTAGTAACACTTTTGAATACAGGCCTTGTACTTCACAGAGTGTTTCTACATTGTGGATACTTTAACCTAAGTACAGAAACCAGAAGGCACTTCTTCCCTCCGCGGTGATGCCCAGCGCCCTGTAATGACTGCATACAGCTTATGCAGCATAATCCACATTTTCCGAGGCCAAAACGATCAGGCGTTCACGCTCGGCTTGATGGGAAACGCCGCGCGAGGCCAGGGTGTGTGCACGCATGAGCGTCTGTGAAAACAACCGCTTTTTACTGATCCTCTGGCTTCACAAGACAGGAGATTATGCTGCTCAAGTGCTTAGAAGCGTTTTATGGTCTTTTTTGGAACGGGCCGGCCCGTTGACTTCAGTTGTTTTGTTTTGGAACGGGCCGGGCCCGTTGACTTCAGTTGTTTTGGAGAGAAAGCTGCTGCAAACAGCAACGCCACAGAGGGCAACATCCCGCCACGGGTTGGGTTAGGTCACCGTGACCTTAGGGCTGGAGTGTCCCCTGCAAGTGTCTCCGTTAAGGAGGAAAAGCCATAATGGCTCTAACCCTAAATGACCGTGGAATGCTGGATAGTAGTCAGCTATAGGGCATTCACGAATAGTGATTTTTAGTATTCGAATTATTCGACTTCAAAGTATTCGAATAGTTGAATATTTCGACAGGACTGGCCAAACTGTTAAATATTAAGTAAGCAAGAGGCGAACATTATTATTGTGAAAATTGTGAAAATAGCCGATCTACATGCTGTGAGCATGTAGATCTGCTATTTTCACAATATTGATCTGCGGAACAGACTCGAGTCACATTAAATGTAATACCTACAATTCCAAGTGCTTGTCAGGGTGGGGGTCCCCAGTTCAAATAATTATGTTTATTTTGGGGGTCACGGCCTAAAATGGTTTGAGAACCCCTGGTATAGAGCATTAACAAATTCTTCCACCAGGGGCATTGACAACTCATTCTTATGACTTCCTATCTCGCCAAGCTTTACAAACTATATATTGTTTAAAGAGAAAACAATAAAAATAAGAAAAATAAGCAAATATTCGACTTCAGTGAACAACGTCGAATAGTGACTTTGATATTCGAATATTTGGTGAATGCCCTAGTCAACTAAGACCTGTGGTGGACACTGTACTTCAGTGCTTCTGTGGGGCATTTCTTTTTTTGTTGTTGCAAGCATATGAGACAGAAGGGCAAGGTTCAACTGCCAACCAATAGGACAGAAAGGCCATGAACCCATGATGCAATCCCACACAGCTGTGTTCACTTGTAGTCTACTCCACAGCCAAGCAGAGCCTGTCTGCACTGCAGTGACATGAAACCTCCATTTCAGAACGAAAAATATTATAAATAAAGTTAAGTGTGTGTCACAGTAAACATTCGACAATAACAATGAATATTACAAATATTTCTTTACATGCCATACATAGTGACAGTGATGCCTACACAGACAACGCGTCCCAGCGGGACACGTTGTGAGCTTGGAGGTCTGCTATTTTCGATATTTCTACCAAAAGGAACTTTTAGAAATTTCCCCTGCCTCTATAACATTCTCTGCACGTCCCTGGCCGCTACGCAGCCCTCATGTTGCAACGCTGATCCAACCAATATGTCCATTGCCATTATGGAGATCTCTGTATCTGTCAGTGCTTGTCCCTTTTAAGCCCATATATGGAGCTGACTGACTTGTTTGTGCCCAATGCCATGGCGATTGGCGACACATTGAGGTTAGACAACACACTATGTGGCTGTAGCTACATTGGGAACTGTTAAAGGACAACTTTGTTTTTTTACAACAAGGGTTCATATTTTAGATTGTAATTAGAGAAAAGAAAAAGTAAGTGTTAAAGTGTTTTCATTTGTGGGGCATGCGTACGCATGGGGGCAAGTGTCTTTTTAGACACATTAAGCCAGCAGTTTCTTTATTGCCATTTACAGTAACACTTCTAGCCCCCATAAGTCACATCCAACCATGAAAGGTTGCGTTGTATCTTGGGAATGGGCTTATTCTGTGTAAAATGACATATTTAGCCACTTGTACGCATGCCCCCAACCACTGAAATAAGAATCTCTAAAACAATAGAAAGAAGTAAATGAAATCAATGTAACACTCATCTTTTATATTCTTTAATTACAATCTAAAATATGAACCCTTGTTGTAAAACACTAAAGTTGTCCTTTAAAGGGCAAGTTCACCTCTGGGACAACCAGATCTTATTTTATTGTTGTTTGGGACAAGATCAACACAATCACAAGTTATTTTTTGTGTTCAATCTGTGAGATATTTTAGTATTTCATCATGACTAGTGATGCATTTTGCATCTTATGATGCATCATGCTGCATCATATGATGCAAAATGCATCATCATTCATGCTGAAATACTAAAATATCTCAAAACACAAACAATAACTCAGGATTGTGTTGATCTTGTCCCAAACAACACTAAAATAAGATCTGGTTGTCTCAGAGGTAGTCTCGCGTAGCCAGACAACTATTCCACAATCTCCGAATGCTATATAGAGTCTGGAACGGCAGCTCCCGAACGGCGAGTATCGGAAGTAGCGAGTACTGCACTGAACTGTAGTCCCACTGGAAACATAACAAAAACAAAATAGCTCAGACAAAGTCATTCGAGCGGCCTATTCTTGTTATGGGTGTATAGTTTAAGAAAACGTTTGAAAACATCATGGAGGTAACACCAATAACACCAGAGAAAGACGAAATAACGCCCCCCAGGAATATTGAAAGGAGACTTAATGCTTCCAGTAGGACATTATTGCTACTGCACCAAGGGAGCGGTTGCGTCACATCCGCTTTATCTCGCACTCATCGTTTCTATTTCCGTTTGCCAGACTGTATGCCGGGAGCATTTGCCCAAATCGCGGAGGCAACAGTCTGGCCTTGCAAGACTATCTCAGAGGTGAACTTACCCTTTAACAGTATATGGTTATGGCTGAGTCATCGTGACATGTTTCAAATGTAGGGAAAATAGCCAATCAACAAGCTCACAATCTACAGTAATTTGCACTTTTTTGAACATTTACTCGAGTATACATTTTGTCTACCGCTCGCTAAGAGTGGACAGGGCTCCAACAAAGAGAGGACCAGAGAAGAGAAAGAGATGGGATGGGAAAACTAGGGTCATAAAAGATTATGTTTGTGTAGCCAATAGCCATCTTACTGTAAGTTTAGTTTTCTGTAAACGTGTGTTCCTCTGCTAGATGGAGAGCCAAACAAACTGTCCTGTCCTCTTCACCATACAAGCAGTAAAGAGCTTCTCCTTACATCACTACCTACAGTTTATATCCTACTATCAACAGTCTTGTACAGCTTGTAATATATATTATAAATAGATAATAGCTATATCAGCTAAACGGTTGCAACGATGACAGTAGAGTGAACATTCTAAAAGCTTCTCAAGAGTGGATTAAAAAATCAAACCTCGGTTCGAAGTGAAGCGGTGAACTTTTATTCTATGTGTTCTAGAGTTATGAACTCTGTGATCTATACATTTTTTATATTCTGAATGAATTAATGATTTTATCTGGAGGGCCGAATTGTCTTGTGAAGCTTGAACAATCCTCAAAGTATTCAATCATCAGACCGGGACGGACACTACACACATACGTACGGATGGACGGACGGACGGACGGACGGACGGGACAGGACAGATAAAACCTGTTCATTCTGGACTGATATGACCATATATGGACAATGGACATGGGACACACATTTTGTTTTTGAAAAACCCTATTCATTCTGGACTGATATTCTGGACGTACGGGACAGATAAAACCTGTTCATTCTGGACTGGAATGACCATATATGGACATGAGGTGACAGACATTTTGTTTTTGATAAAACCTGTTCATTCTGGACTGGGATGACCATATATGGACATGAAACACACATTTTGTTTTTGAAAAAACCTGTTCCAAACCGCGTGTCGCCGTGAAAACAATCAGATCTCTGCTTCCCTGGCGTTCTTTTCACCTCATTCATAGATAAAGCTCTTTTTATGTTTCAGAGTAGAATGGAAATCAATGTAACCAGCCTCCGCCATTTTCTCCCTCTCTCTCTCTCTCTCTCTGCTACGGGGTGACGTAATGGACTCGGGTCATTCAGAGGGCAGGCAGCAGCGCGTACAGTTAACCCTTCGTTGTCTCGTCTCTCAACGAGATAACTACTTTTGGCATGGTGACACCTAGTGGCCTTAACTCGTCCCTGAACGAGTTTGGCTCCTTGGGTGTTAAATGAAGAAAGTTATCGAAAAAACACGGTTATCGAAAATACTTTATTTCCCAAATAATTATTAAAAATACATTTTATTTTTAATAATTATTTGGGAAAATGGAAAAAATGAAATACAAAAAAGTTATCGAAAAAACACGGCCTGCTCACGTATTAGGAGGGTATTATGAGTCACCAGGGAAAAAAAATAGTTTTTAATGAATCTATCATGGAGTTAAAATGGAGTTTGAAGTTACAATGGGTGTGTGTGGGGAGAGGCCCTGGGCCTGGAGGGTCTGGTAACATTTACATCAAATATCTAAATATTGAATCAAGCAAATTAAAAACTGTTCAGGGTGTTCATAAAAGCCTAATTAGACGATAAAATTAACACAAGTTTTTTTTAAAGTGACATATCCCTTTAATACAGCGTCACGATTTTAACCACTTTATCCGCGTTTTCTACTTTGGCTACTCGGAAATAGCAGATGTACAAGCTCGTTGCACGTCACTTTGTGTCTCGATGTGAGCTGGTAGATCTGCTGTTCTTGATTTTCTTTTGGAAAATGTCTGCAAATCTTTTAATATAAAGAAAATACATAAGCGAAGAGGTTTAAACTGAAGTCTTTGCTTCTGGACTCCCGCCCCCGTAGCACAAACAAGCCTTTTTATGATGGGGATCCGCGGCCAAATATATCGTTACTGTCGGGCAGAAACCTTCTATCTCCAAGTTTCAGTTTTTTCGCAAAGTAAAGCCTTGCTTCATCACACAAGACCGTCGCACAAAAGTAGTGAAAACAGCCGATCTACAAGCACACAACAATGCGAGGCGTTGTGTGCTTGTAGATCGGCTGTTTTCACTAGTTAAATCACTAGTTAAATCATTTTTAAAATGATAAACACAAAACAAACGGTTTTGGACATACAAGGTTTCCATCCGACAACGACCATATGTGAATTTGTGGGTAGTCCTCGCTGGGTGATCCTTGGCACAAAGAAGTGCGCGTTGTAAGCTTGTAGATCGGTTATTTTTTGGCAAAGACATTTGATAGAGAGTGGAAAAAAAGACTATCAATTAAGTATATTATTAGTAGAGGGTTAAAATGGTACCGGATATGCAGCTCTGCAAATAAAAGGTGAATTGATCCCAGTGCATGACGGAGGACGATATCACAATGAATTAAAGTGAGTGTTTTTTTTTATATCGCTTATCGTCCCATCGCTAACTGAATCTGTACCTTTCCCTATGCAACCATATAATAAATACTTTGATCAATAAATCTGTCATTAAACTGTACACAATAGAACAGTGTCATACAAAATGTAATGCCTCAACTCTTAGTGCTGGTCAGGGTGGGGGGTCCCCAGTTAAAGTATGATTATTTGGGGGGTCCCCAGTTAAAATATGATTATTTTGGGGGACCACTGTAGTAGAAGGTAACACACCTTGGCTGTGTTGATGTATCATGCCATATAATGGCCGATTATCACGTATTATCAGCCCATTGTAAAGGGCCATGCTCTGCCGACTGCTGACTCAGAAGGCTGTCATCAGCCCGTTCATAAGTAATGCAATTGCACCTTCTAGTGGTCAAAAAGAAAAAAGAAAAAAGAAATGGAATCAGTAGGATTCTAACCCAATATGTTGTATTTCCCAGCTACCCGGCGCTACTGCCCACGCTACAGGATCTGTGACAGAGGTTAGGGTTAGTGTTTGGGTTAGGTTTAGGTATAGTTTTACTGAGGTTAGGGTTAGGTTTAGGTATAGTTTTACTGAGGTTAGGGCAGTGTTAATTTTTTCAGCAAATTTTGATTTAGTCTTAGTCTTAGTCTTTTGAATAACACACCATTTAGTCTTAGTCCTGTCTTAGTCTTCTGAAATTGTTTTTGTCTAGTCTAGTCTTAGTCGACTAAATATCAAAACATTTTAGTCTTAGTCTTAGTCTTTTGGGATTAGTCTTAGACTTTTAGTCTTCGTCTTTTAGGATAGTTTTTTTTTTGCCTAATATAACCACACAATTATGAACAAGTCATTGTCTTCTACTGCCTGTTACTTGGTCAAAATTAACCATACATAAAACATGTATTTGGCTTTAATTTCATTGCAGTTACATACCAGTGTTAATTTTTGTAGCCACTAGTCTTAGACTTAGATTTAGTCTTAGTCTTTTGAATAACACAAATAATAGTCTTAGTCTTAGTCTTTTGGAACTGTTTTAGTCTAGTTTTAGTCTATCGACAAAATATCAAAATATTGTAGTCTTTTAGTCTTAGTCTAGTCTGACAAAATTAACACTGGGTTAGGGTTAGGTTTAGGCATAGTTTTACTGAGGTTAGGGTTTCAGAAGATAAAAACACAAAAAAGGGGGTTTGTTCAGCCGCTAGGTAGCTCAGTGAGTTGAGTCAGGCGCCCTGCTATCACTATGATCCGGGATCGCCTCCCACTGAGGGGAGATAAAAATTCGAGTCAAAATGTGTCGACGCATGCGCACTAACACTCTGCCGACTCAGTCGGCAGAGCATGGCCATCCTGGCCCATTACAATGGGCTGATAACAAGTGATAATCGCCCAAGTAATGTGATGATAATGGCAGAAACGGCTGAACCATGTGTAGTAGAAGGTAACACACCTTGGCTGTGTTGTGGAGCCACGGCGCCATTTGTTCCAGTCTCTGTCTGAGGAGCCCAGCGATGGTGTTGGCATCACGGCTGTTCACGGGTTCGCCTGTACGATCACGCTGTCACAACACACACACACACACATATGCATGCACACACACACACACACACACACACACACACACACACACACACACACACACACACACACACACACACACACACACACACACACACACACACACACACACACACACACACACACACACACACACACACACACACACACACACACACACACGTACGTGTATTAATATACTTGAGAGGACATCAACATTTTATGAATGATATTTTTATGTTTTTATTTGTATGCCATTTCTAACTGTAAGACGAAAAATAGCAGATCTACAAGCCCACTGTGGATGGTCTATTTTTCGGTGCAGGACACGAGTGGTGCAAGCCCTAAACCTGACCTCTAAATGTCTCATCCCAAAATCCCAACTAGGTGTAAAAGTAAACCTGACCTCTGAATGTCCAATTAGTTGTAAATGGATCCCCACAAATCTTTCTTTTAACCATAAAACATGACCAGGAGATCCTCACATCTTATTTCTCATGTTCTACCACACTATTTTCACTAATTCTTTAACATTTATTTTCTAAAATGTATTTGATTTTTCTTTTATTGATTCATGAAATTACTGAAAAAAAGAAAAAACGAATTTGATTTTTTATTCATGAAAAAAAAAGCTTTTTTGAAATATGTTTTGAAATAGGCCAAATAATAATAATTGAAAAACTAAATGTAGGACACAAAAAAAACAAAAACAAGGGGACCCATAAAAATGTGCGTGCATGCGTGCGGTGCGTCTCACCGTCTCCCTAGTGGCCAGGTAGGGGTAGAACCTGACAGTGGGGTAGGCCGTGACGCCCGCTGATTGGCAGATCTGGTAATGAGCCTGGCAGTCCACCTTACCCGCGCGCACCTCCCCTTTAATTATCTGGCAACAAGACACAGTGACCCTTTAAGTATCACACACCTCCCCTTTAATTACTGGTCTACAAGATACACTACACCACTAAGATACCCATGTACCTGACTAAATACTGGTCTACAAGATACACTACACCACTAAGATACCCATGTACCTGACTAAATACTGCTCTACAAGATACACTACACCACTAAGATACCCATGTAACTGACTAAATACTGGTCTACACTACAAGATACACTACACCACTAAGATACCCATGTACCTGACTAAATACTGGTCTACAAGATACACTACACCACTAAGATACCCATGTACCTGACTAAATACTGGTCTACAAGATACACTACACCACTAAGATACCCATGTACCTGACTAAACACTGGTCTACAAGATACACTACACCACTAAGATACCCATGTACCTGACTAAATACTGGTCTACAAGATACACTACACCACTAAGATACCCATGTACCTGACTAAACACTGGTCTACAAGATACACTACACCACTAAGATACCCATGTACCTGACTAAACACTGGTCTACAAGATACACTACACCACTAAGATACCCATGTACCTGACTAAATACTGGTCTACAAGATACACTACACCACTAAGATACCCATGTACCTGACTAAACACTGGTCTACAAGATACACTACACCACTAAGATACCCATGTACCTGACTAAACACTGGTCTACAAGATACACTACACCAGGGATACTCAAACTTCTGAACCTGTGGGCCACATTACAAAAATGTCAAGGGGCCACAGGCCAGTTGATAAAATGACATTACTTGATAACTTCTCTCTTTTATTTGCTTTATTTTCACATAACGTAAGACAAATGCAATGTGCATTATTTTATGGCTAGGACTGTACTATTTTGATAGTTGTGCTTAAAGACACACACACATACAGGTATATATATATATATATATATATATATATATATATATATATATATATATATATATATATATATATATATATATATATATATATATATATATATATTATGTGTTCCCTCTCTTGATGTACCTTGCTCTTTACTGTACTCTGTTCTTGTTTTTCTTTTATCTTTTTTTGTTTACTTCTCTGTAACTTTGTAAATAACCTTATACTGCTGTGCTGCCTCTGGGCAACTGATTTTCCCCCTTGGGATAATAAAGGTATCTATCTATCTAGGAATTCCATTTATATTCTGTCAATGACACAACCTGTAATCAAAGTCATTTGCTACATTTTCTCTCTTGTTTATAATTCTGTGCAATTAGCACATTCCACACAAACACTAAAACAAACTAATGTACATTTGTCTGCTATTTGTGTGGGTTGTTGTCTATCTGTCTGTCTGCCTGCTATCAAATGGGATAATGTTAAAGATGAGCACATTTGTACAGAAAATAAACTATAATTCTATCTTAACCCACTTAGTGCCACCACTAGATGGAGCCAACTCCTGCTCAATGGCCTGCCGAAGCCCTATAGAGCAGCTCTGTAGCTGCGCAAGCCCTGCGCAAGCCCTGCGCAGCCGTGTAGTGCGCGATGACTTTCGTGCGTGTCATCACTATGCGCCGGAAGGCCTTGGCTTCCATTACCTCTAGGCTAATGTTATTGTTAAAAGCATTTTTCGGCTATTTTCCCGCGAATAAAGGCTGTCCTCTTCCAGAAAAGCATAGATTCAGAGAACATGGGCTTCAAAGTTGGCCATCTGCATTGGATTACATTGAATAAATCTGCGAAAAATGACTTCGAGGACATTAAGCTGGTGGTCCAGTCAAAATTGCGCTACGGCCAGAAGTGGAAGTGGGTGTAACGATATAGTAACTGAATCGAAAAAAATCAAATTTAATTTGCAATGATCTACTATAATGATATGCAAAAGCATATATCGTACCGTTTTGGCTTTGTATCGTATCGGTATCGTTTAAAATGCAGATAATCGGAATAGATTTTTCCCTTAAAAACATGCACTATTGACAAGTTTTACACAGATTTAATTTCTGCTAAATAGTTAATATATCGATTTTAAATCATCGAATCGTATCGTATCGCCATGACTGAACCAATATCGTCCACGTATCATATCGTCAATCATGCATCGTGATGCGTATCGTATCGCTGTTAAAATGTATCGTTACACCCCTAATAGTTAGCCTGCCTTTAATTATCTTACAACAGACAATATTAATTATCATACAACAGAAAATATGAATTATCATACAACAGACAATATTAATTATCATACAACAGAGAGTCATATTACCCTGGCCAGCAGTTCAAACTCGGGGCTGAAGTGAAGACATGGCTGACACCAGGGAGCGTAGAAGTCGATGACCCAGTGGTCTGAACCCGACATAACCAAAGACCTGAACGTGTCCGGAGTCAAATCTACCGACTGCCTGGGTAGAGAACTACACACGCAGCGGGCGCACGCACGCACGCACACACGCACACACACACACACACACACACACACACAAACATGTACGTAAGTAAAAGTACAAAAGTATTGGTATTAACATGTACTTAAAGTACTACAAGTAAAAGTGTTGCAGCTTGTAGATCGGCTATTTTCAAATAGCCAGGGTATAAAACAGGGCTAAAGTGCTTAATGTGTGTTCTGTAATAGTATAATTTATATCAGCAAAGTAGAGGTCTTCACGGGTCCAATTTGAACTACCCGAACCCAAAAGGACCCGGGGGAAACGGACCCGGACCCATATGGCCCCGTCTATCATTTGGAATTTGAGAACCGTTACCCGATCAGCCCCGAGACGTGATGGATCCGATCCGAACGGCCCCGCCTGTTATTAGAAAAATTGGATCCGATACCCGAGCAGAACGAGAGATCCGAGACCCGAACCTGTCGCCCCGAAATGAAAGAATGCCAACGTTATTATATTAAGAGTTGTATCAGACATATTTCTTACCTAACGTCGCCACGGTGCTGCTGTTGCTGTCAGCGGCGCTGTGCCTCTCGCCAAAAGATGATCTTTTCCCAGACCAGTAAGTCAATGCGGACAGTTTGTAAATACAAATAAATCCATGTTTTTATTCCTTCTTATTTGGCTAGCCAATGCTAATGCTATCGTTTTCTGTCGCATGTGTTGTTCATTATATCTTTCTGCTTTGAGTGTCCATTTTGCTCTGCAGAGCATGACAACACGCAATGACAACTCCATTGTAAACCGTTAACCAAAACGTTACGTTAATATCTTTGATAATAATAACAATCCAACTGATACAGTGAGTGTTGTTGTGACTGAGTGAGTTCTACTTCTCAGTTCTCACAACCAATGCAACAGATTACATGCTGCATCTTTAGTGCCATCGTGTGGCGTTATCTATTTGGTGCAGTTGTTGCGTTCACTTTCACTTCAATCTCGTTCTGTCTCGGCTCCACTCGGGTAACAGGAGATACCCGGGGAACCGGGGCAGACGGCCCCGGCCCCGGCCCGCCCCGCGGTAAAAGCTAGAAAACGGCCCCGTTACCCGGCTCGGTTCGGTTCGGATCAGGGGTAATTTCGGATC
Organism: Nannobrachium achirus; assembly: GCF_963921795.1. Taxonomy (NCBI): domain Eukaryota; kingdom Metazoa; phylum Chordata; class Actinopteri; order Myctophiformes; family Myctophidae; genus Nannobrachium; species Nannobrachium achirus. The sequence continues at coordinate 29,664,198 of NC_137829.1, forward strand.
TCGGGCAGGTCCGAAGACCTCTACAGCAAAGTAACTAGTAACGAAGGTTTTCAAAACAATTGTAGTGGAGTAAAAGTACAGTATTTGCCTCTGAGATGTAGTGGAAAGTATTGGAAATTGTAAATAGTCGAATAAGTGCAAATACCTCAAAATCGTACTTAAGTAGAGTAATTTAAGTGGGAGGGACATGCCCAAAACAGCTAAATCAAGCTATCTAATTAGCTAATATTGTTGATGATGTCAATTAAATTTTGGTGGCATCCCTATTTTCAACATGGAAACAAATGCTTTTATCTTAAATAATTGCGATTAGGCGATGATGAAATTATTGTCGTATGGCCTCGCCCAACAGTCTCATCCTCTCTAAGTGCAAGGATAGGAGGATGGGAAACACACCATGACGCTTACCATGGGAGCCAAAACTCACACCGGAAGTGCTCTGAAATACATGACAGTGAATGGAGCTGAGCAAGACCAGCTCATGAACAAACACTATTTATGAACGACTGAGACCTTTGTCATATAATCGGTTCAGGAATATATAAGAAGACGTATCACAGGTATTCTTACAATCACTTGCTTTTCGATGTGCACAGTATATAATGAAATAATAATAATAGTAAATAATAATTGTTTCTGCCTGGGAAGCATCGCGAGATTTGGTTCCCAGACAGGAAACGGTGGATAGTCTGGCGATACTTGGCACGTTTAGAAACACACTTTGTGCTCTTTAGATACCTCTATAAAATGACACAGTGCGCACATCGAAAATCAGAAAAAAAAGAATGTGACAAGCCTTTTATTTTCCTGAGCTGAGTATGTTATAAAGGTCTCAACTGTTCAGAAATAGTGTTTGTTCATGAGCTGCTCCCAGGCTGCCCCACAGGCTTCCACTGACTCCAGTGCATTCTACCGAACTTCCGGCTGTAGTTTGGCTCCCATGGTGCGACGAATCTGTCGTTTGGAATTGCAAGATAGAGAATGACGTTGGTGTCTCTTCCTTTGAACAATTCCTTGTCTGAAGTGGAAATTGGGCAACACCCCGCCTTCCCCTTCCTCCCTTTTCTCTAGTGTGTTGGGGGGGGGGGGGGGGGGGGGGGGTGATGAGATTACTGCCACATGAGAAGATCAGACACTGTACACTGCACTCGGGACATGAAAGTAATGTGATCTCAGGTGGTCCCCCCGTTCATAAAATATGTAAACACCCTGATATTTATGGAACCGGGTTCAGATTCTTTCATTTGTTTTGAAGGGAGAGAGAGGGAGAGGGGGAGAGAGAGAGAGAGAGAGATGAGAGAGAGAGAGAGAGAGAGAGAGAGAGAGAGAGAGAGAGAGAAACCCCACAGTATATTGTTATTGTCATATGACATATTGTTTGTGTTAGTAGAGTACTGTGTATTGTTTGCGTGTTAGGTAGAGTATTGTGTATTGTTTATGTGTTAGGTAGAGTATTGTGTATTGTGTATGTGTTAGGTAGAGTACTGTGTATTGTTTATGTGTTAGGTAGAGTACTGTGTATTGTGTATGTGTTAGTAGAGTATTGTGTATTGTTTATGTGTTAGGTAGAGTACTGTGTATTGTTTATGTGTTAGGTAGAGTACTGTGTATTGTTTATGTGTTAGGTAGAGTATTGTGTATTGTTTATGTGTTAGGTAGAGTATTGTGTATTGTTTATGTGTTAGGTAGAGTACTGTGTATTGTTTATGTGTTAGGTAGAGTATTGTGTATTGTTTATGTGTTAGGTAGAGTACTGTGTATGGTTTATGTGTTAGGTAGAGTACTGTGTATTGTGTATGTGTTAGTAGAGTATTGTGTATTGTTTATGTGTTAGGTAGAGTATTGTGTATTGTGTATGTGTTAGGTAGAGTACTGTGTATTGTTTATGTGTTAGGTAGAGTATTGTGTATTGTGTATGTGTTAGGTAGAGTATTGTGTATTGTGTATGTGTTAGGTAGAGTACTGTGTATTGTTTATGTGTTAGGTAGAGTACTGTATATTGTTTATGTGTTGGGTAGAGTATTGTGTATTATTTATGTGTTAGGTAGAGTACTGTGTATTGTTTATGTGTTAGGTAGAGTATTGTGTATTATTTATGTGTTAGGTAGAGTATTGTGTATTGTTTATGTGTTAGGTAGAGTATTGTGTATTGTTTATGTGTTAGGTAGAGTATTGTGTATTGTTTATGTGTTAGGTAGAGTATAGTGTAGTATTTATGTGTTAAGTCGGTGTGTCCGAAAACGTAGTTACTGCACTCTGCCTTTGTAGGGCAGAATACATCAATACAATAAGCAAGGTAATAAATCAATACAATAAGCAAGGCATCAATACATCAACATCAATGCATCAATTGCATAGAAATATCAATCTAGACCAAGCACCTAATCAGTAAAAACGTTATATAAATCCTAAGAATGCTATCTAGCTTTCATGTATGGTCATTGAGGGTAGGCGAGTGCTACGGTAAGTGCTATGGGCTTAGGTGGAGTCTGAAGAGGTGAGTCTTCAGTCCATGGCGTAAACTAAAAATAATAATACAAAATAAAATAAACTGAGGTTGTGAGGGTGTAAAGTCTATTAGATTAGACCAAGGGTCTTCAACAGGGGGTCCGGGCCCCCGAGGGGGTCCTCAGAGTTACTACAGGGGGTCCTCCAAATCTTTGTGTGATTTTTTTTGTATTAACCACTTGAACCCTATCATCCATATTCTGAGAACTTTAGCCAACAATAGCAGATCTACAAGCTCATGAGCTTGTGAGCTTGTAGATTGTCTATTTTTGGCAAAGAGCTTTGGTGTAGAGGGGGAAAAGAGCAGACCAAGTACTGACTGAAAGGTCAAGTTTATTAACACTCAGGACGCCACCATTCACTTGCGCTTTATTTTGAAGAGCCCCGGAAGCTCCGTGCGTGTGCACGTGGGTGTACACTGACGATCCAGGAAGGAGATCTGTTTGTTTACAAACGGTCGCGAAAACTAAAATCCTAACCGGGGCCGACCATCACGGCATAGTGTCGCCGTGAAGACAAGCTGATCTCGGCCTCCTCGGCGTTATTTGCACCTTATTTCGAGATAAAGCCGTTTTTATGTTTCAGTATAGAATAGGAGTCAATGGTTAATGTCCGCTCTCGGTTGCTTCTGGCTGCGTTGCGTCATGACGTATGCAGTTTTTTCTTTCACCAGCACCCGTAGCAAGCGTCTGAGATGCGGGTTACCATGGAAACCTTATCTCGTCTGTGAACGTGTTTGGCTACCAAGAGCAGCCAAACTGTTAAGTAGTGACAGTTCAAGTGGTTAAATATCTGAAAACACACATTTACACAAATCCAAAATACACTGATGATTGTGCTGTCAAACGATGAAAATATATGGAATCCATGAACAGGTTGTGGGGGGTCCCTGCTTCATCTCTCTCACAACTAAGGGGTCCTTGGCCTGAAAACGTTGAAGACCCCTGGATTAGACTACATTAAATGAGCCTGGAAACTATAGAATTAGATTCCACCAAATGACATGATAGTGGATCATTAAAAAAACATGCGTGGTTGCCAGGTACAACTCTTACCTCAAAGCCCACATCCTCAGTGACTGTGCGTCTCGATGCCAGCCGTTGTAACTGCTACACACACACACACACGCACACACACACACACACACACACACACACACACACACACACACACACACACACACACACACACACACACACACACACACACACACACACACACACACACACACACACACACACACACACACACACACACACACACACACACACACACACACACGAGTGTGGAACAGACAGAAATAGAGACAGATAGGCAGAGACAGGGATACAATTTCATTGTTTAAACAAGAAAGAAAGGAGGAGAGTAAGGCTTTATCAAAAGCCCAATTCCACTGTAGGGCCAACCCAGAACTAGAACCAAAACTTTACAGAACCAAGAACTTTCAAGAACCTGTGAAGTTCCAGGACCAAGTTCTGCTTACGTTTCCATATAACCAGAACTAACCTGGGAAGGTCCCAAAAAGACCAGCAGCGCTGCTGGCTCCGCCCATAGGTTCCCAGAACTCAAGTTTAGTTCTACCTCAGGAACCTTGTCTGGAACCGGGCCGTACGCAATGGAAACAAAACCAGAACCAAAAAAATAGGTTCAGGTTCCTGAAAGTTCTGGTTCCACCTTGCAGTGGAAAAGGGGCTATAGTCTGAGGTGAAGAGCTATCACCTCAACTTTTAGGTGATAATCTATCACCTAAAAATTAGATAACAAGTGGAGGCCATCATGGTCACAGACTCACGGTGAAGTCCTATCACCGCGCCTCTGTGCCTCCAGGGGGCACACTGATTGGTCAAGATCGACCAATCAGTGAACGAGGTGATGGGGAAATGTCTGAAGGTAAAAACAGAGGAGAGATGTCGGGGTTCGCGGTGATTGCTCTTCACCGTGGCGAATGATGTGATGTTGTAGTTTTCTGACTTTAAAAGACTACACCGTGGTGATGGACTATCACCACAGACTGTACTATGATAGGGCCTTAACACGGTCCCTTCACTCATTAGAAGGACAATACCAGTCACACTACTGTAACCACGTGTTTTCAACCAACATGGTTAACAGCACGTTTGTATAGGAAGGTCTCTGTGATAAAATGAATATCAAATATCTAAATGTTTAATCAAGCAACTTAAAATAAAACTGTCCTCTGTACCGCCCCGCATTCAAAACAAACCCCATCTTCACCAACAATATAATAATCAACGGTTATAGCAGCCAGGGACTCTCACTTTAATCTGTGTTTACGCTTCAGTCAGTCAAACAAACACCATGGATTCTATTTATAAATAAGAAGATACTTAATGACACATAATACACCAGGACATGTACAGTGAGACCGTTACAGGTGTGTGTGTGTGTGTGTGTGTGTGTGTGTGTGTGTGTGTGTGTGTGTGTGTGTGTATGTACTTACAGGTAGTGTTCAGGGGAGTGTTTGTTGGGGTACAGCCTGATCTCGGGGTACGCCCTGACTCCCTCAGAGCGACACAGAGACTGATGCTGTTGACAGTCCACAGATCCCACCCACAGCACACCTGTCACCAGCTGCGCACGCACGCGCGCACACGCACGCACACACACACACACACACACACACACACACACACACACACACACACACACACACACACACACACACACACACCAAATTGTCGGTGTGAGCACATTAGCTCTTCAATGTTGCTTCAATTATGGCAAATAAAGCAAGAACATCCTTGGCAGTAAAACATAAAACAGTAAGACTCCCTAATTGGGAGATAGGCGACCATCAGGTCGCATATAACCTCATGGTGGCGAAATGTGAGAAATCATAGGCGGAGGTTGTGAGTTGCCAGCCAAGGAGTGTGTGTGCAAAGTTTGGCATGGATAGGGGCAACGGTGCCGGAGATAAGAGTAGGGCCAAAAGTGTGACGTGACTTTACGGACAGACAGGTGGAGCTTTTCATAAATAAAGGCAATGTGCATAATCATATAGCCTTTCAGCTATAGACAACCTCAAAGTAGGGCTGGGCGATTAATCGATTTTTAATGGAAATCAGATTTTTTTCCTTTGGAAGATAAAAAAAAGACATTTTGTCAAATGGATTTTCACTTTAATTAGGGTAATTATATAGATGAACCCGTCATCATCTGTGTACGGAACCCCCCAAGGACCCCTAAGGGGTCCACGGACCCCACTTTGAATTGGAGGAGAATTGTCTGTTGAAAGGCCAGGCTGCAGCTGTGATGGTTGGCATGGTCATTTGTTATGAAAGCCTGCCACCTTGTGGCCATATAGAGAGTTTCGCTGAGACAAACATTTTCAGGAAGGTGGCACAGTTTTAGCCAATCAGGAGAGAGTAGCCAGTTTCAATTAGGGCTGGGCGATATGGTGATAAATGTCGTTGAGACGATACAATGTCTCCACAATATGCCTTTTCAGAGATATCCTATATATCGTGATACAATGAGGGAGCCTTATAAAAAATCCTGTTGAATTGTTAATACAGAGATTCATTGCAGAATTCATTTAAACCTGCATTTTGGTCTAAATCAGTAGTTCTCAAACTTTAAAAATGTCAAGGTCTCCCCTTAACTCTGACAGTATACAAATGAAACCAAATGGACCCGTACATACGTGTAAGGGTCAATTTAGTCCCTGGACCCCACTTTGAGGACCACTGGTCTAAATGGTCTGTTACTCTCACTTTTTCTTTTAGTTTTTGTTACCTTGTACTGTAGGTGGTTGTACCGTTTAGTAACTTGAACATTAAACATAAAAACCAACATGAAAAAGAATCATGATAAGATCGTGGTTCGTGATACAGCTTGGAAGAATATTGTGATATGGTAATTTTCCATATCGCCCACCCTATAGTTTCAATGTCATAGTGTTGCGGTTCCAATTCTGTCTCATCATGTCTTTGAGTCATCACTTCCAATTTCACTTGTCTCATCTGTATCCTGTGTGTGTGTGTGTGTGTGTGTGTGTGTGTGTGTGTGTGTGAGTCCTGATAAAATTGGAAATGTATGTTCTGTTTAATAAAGAGCTGGAGAGATGGGGAACAACCACTCTGTGAGTAGTATCATCATATAGAGATATTTAACATGTATTTTAATTAAACATATCCAACTCTAATCTAACGTAATCAGTCTGTCAAACATGCCTGCCAACCAGCCAAACGGAATACAACATGAAGCTCGCTGGCATCCTTCAAAACACTCCTTTCAGGGGGCCAGAGAAGGAGGTAGTGATCACTTCTCCCATAGACAGGTCAGAAGTGAGCACCCACCTTAGCCCCACCCCCTTGTTTCCCCTACCTTGTACACCTATTGTTTTTATTTTTATTCATGGACTCATGTCCATGAGTTGAATACCAAGGACCTCCGACTTAAACAAGACCGTAAAAGAACTTATTTGGGATGCTCCTTTTAGGCAGGGTGTTTAACTGTACTTGTACTGTACTACATTTTTATTGTATTGACTATACTTGTACTGTTCTCCATTTTTGTCAAATAATGTACTGTAAAAGACCCAAACTAGTCTGTGGCTTGTTGTGGTTACCAAATAAGTTACCAAATACGTTGTTGTATCTTAAATTAAATTAAAAGCAGAACTCACTGAACCGCCACCTACTGTACCATCTACACCAGCCAGTATAACAATAGGGTTGATTATTAATGGATCATCTTATCAAATTATCGATTATTCTTCACAATCTATTACAAATCTATTGTTTGATAAACCACTGCACCCCTCAACCACATTACTCCTTCCACCCACACCCTTCGTGTTCCTTTCATTACATGTGCACAATCAGGCCTGGAATTTCCTCATTTTAGGGTCATTGCCTCAATTAAAACAATGATTTTAAGTCCAGCCACGGTCATAATTATTTTAACGTAAACGTTAAGGAAGATTACATCAAACATATAATTTTGCGAATGTCTGTCTGTCTGTCTGTCTGAGTGAGTGTCTGTCTGAGTGAGTGTCTGTCTGTCTGTCTGTCACAGCGTTTCTCCTCAGTGGCTGGAGCAATTGATCTGAAATCGCATCACCATTAGCATATGAACACACCTGACATAACTGTGAAGCCCGTTTGTCACTTTCACAAATCATATGCTGTATATTAGCATTTTTATGGTGTATCTATATCTATTCTGCATCTAGCATGAGGCATATCTATTCTGCATCTAGCATGAGGCAACATGTTTAACCAGCTCTGTGTGTGTGTGTGTGTGTGTGTGTGTGTGTGTGTGTGTGTGTGTGTGTGTGTGTGTGTGTGTGTGTGTGTGTGTGTGTGTGCAGGCGGGTGGGCGGTTGTCTGGCCCTGTTACAGATGTTGTTCAAAAATCATGCAGATCGGTACACAGTATCTCTATAGCCATTAAACGAAACGGGTATTTCTTACATTGATGCTCCTACATATTATCATGCAAGCACCAGTTAAAGTTACTTTCCATCCCTCATATACTGTGTGCACAGTGCACACCCCATAACCCACACACTGCACATCATTTCGGAGCTCATATCTTTGAACGGGTAAGGGCTAGTTTGTAATAAATATAATACCTTTCAATGAAATAAATATCAACAAGCTGTTTGTTTCTGGTTTTGCCATGTGCAGTGGTGTACTTTTGCTCAAGTACATTTAGAAATGTGGAGGACTTTCACTTGCAACGGGAGTATTTCTATATTGCAGTATTGATACTTTTACTTAAAGGGGGCCTGTCACCTAAAGGGATACTGTCACTTTAAGAATCATCTTAAAAAACTAGTTAATATTTTTATGATGTCATTGTGGGGACTGGGGATGCGCAATTATAAGCCAATCAAATTAATTGACTGTACTTAGACTACCTACTGTACTGGTCAGCTGTTGTTGGGCAGATTACACTGTGACAGTTTCAGACTGTTTCAGGATCCACACTGGAGAGAAACCACATGACCTACTGTATAACACTTTTTTCCACCACTGGCCTATTGCACGCACACGTGCTCCGGCCTCCTGTTCGCGGAGCGATCCTTTTTCAGCTTCGAATATTTGGAATAATGTACTTTCTGACAGCTCATCCTCTTGGGGAAAGAATAGCTTTTGGTTCCCTTAGCGATGCGTTTTGTTGTTACCCTCAGCTCAGCAGAGCTTAGTTTGAGGCATTTGTTTGCACATCCGGGTTTATTCAACAGGCTGTGTTAGATTTAACTCTTGTTTGGTCCGGTGATGCTTTTGTGTAATATAAACACTGTGTCGCGGGACTCGGACAGATCATACAAGGCTTGAAATCAAATCTACTACTGGTCATGTGAGCAGCTCAACCAACCAGGCACTGGTGTCACAGTAATGACTGGAAAATCGCGCAGAGGAAAAAACGGTAAAATGAAGTTAATGAACTGCTGTGGGCGCTGGGGCACCACGGCCACTGTGGCCGTTTGGGCATGTCTTTTTTCGAGGGGCAACGACGGCCATGGCCGTCGTGGCCTCGGGACTGGCCAAACTGTCGAATATTAAATAAGCAAGAGGCGAACATTGTGAAAATAGCAGATCTACATGCAGATCTACAGATCTACATAGCAGATCTACATGCAGATCTACATGCTCATAACCCCTCGCGTTGTGAGGCATTGTGAGCATGTAGATCTGCTATTTTCACAATATTTATCTCTGGAACCGAGTCGCATTAAATGTAATACCTACAATTCCAAGTGCTTGTCAGGGTGGGGGTCCCCAGTTCAAATATGTTTATTTTGGGGGTCACGGCCTAAAAAGGTTTGAGAACCCCCTGGTATTATTGCCATTAACACATTCATCCACCAGGGGCATTGACAACTCATTCTTATGACTTCCTATCTAGCCAAGCTTTATAAACTATACAGAGAAAACAATAAAAAAAATTAAATAAGCGAATATTCAACTTCGGTGAACAACGTCGAATAGTGACTTTGATATTCGAATATTCGAATATTTGGTGAATGCCCTAGTATGGATTATAAATGCATACGTAGTACAGGACGAGGTATGTGTGTAATAATAATGATTAGTGTTCAGTACCCTGGCCATCCGTCTCCACTCAGGCATGAGGGCCTGACAGGGTCCACACCAAGGAGCGTAGAAATCAACCATCCACCGCTCGCCCACAGGACCACCTGCAAGCACAACCAACACAAATCAACCATCCACCTGCACCCCCAGGCCCACCTGCACCCCCAGGCCATTTCTGAAGTGAAAATGGACTTTTTAACACATATGGTGCCAACCCCGAGTTTCCCGAGTTTGTATTGGTACCACCGCTGTGCCAACCCTGAGTTTCCCGAGTTTGGGCCGTTTTTTTCAATTTTCTTTTTTTTTTTTTCAATTTTTTTTTTCAAAAATGATTTTTGGACCTCCAGAAATGTGTTAGGCATGATCGCGATCGCGAAATTGCATGTTAACCCCCATACCAACCCATTCTTTCAAACATGGCAGCCATGTTTGTTTACATCTGAAGAAAACATAATGGCTGATAAATCATGAATGCCTGAATGGATTTCCAAGCAGATTTTTTTGTTTGAAAGCTGTGAACAGTGGGCACACACGTGGTGCATCATCTAGGCATGGGCGTGCACGATCCGTGCACTATAAATTACATGGAAGTCTAAGGAGACCATGGCATCGCGGGACATTGAAGAGAAAAAATCATGGCACCAAAAAAGTTAATACCTGACAAATTAAACATTTGTCAAATTGTCAAATATTTTGCGAGGCTTTGTGAGCATGTAGATCTGCTATTTTCACACTAAAACCACGTTATACAAAACGTAATGCCTCAACCCTTAGTGCTCATCAAGGTGTGGGGGGGGTCCCCGGTTAAACTATGATTATTTTGGGGGTCCCCAGTTAAAATAGGATTATTCTGGGGGTCCCCAGTTAAAATAGGATTATTTAGGGGGTCCCCAGTTAAAATAGGATTATTCTGGGGGTCCCCAGTTAAAATAGGATTATTTCGGGGGCCGCGGCCTGAAAAGGTTGAGAACCACTGTCCTAGCGCATATCTTTGTGTTCCAGTTTGCCTCAAGCATAAAATAGTTACATTTTTGGGAGAGGAGTGCCGCTCATCAATGTCACTTTACTATGCATCTTTCTGGTTGGAACCCGTTTTCAGTACTTTTACTTCTACTCCAAAACATCTCAAGTGGCAAATATTGTACTTTTACTCCACAACAATTATTTGAATTTGATTACAAAACATACATTAACCACTTCAGCCCTACATAACATACATTCGAAAATAGACAATCTACAATCTGTAGATTGGCTTTTTTCTAAAGATTTGTATACATTTTAAACATCTGGGACACTGCTTGGAACAAATTCCCATTACACCTCGCCAACTACTCCATAGTTTAGTACTAATCTGTAGTTCAGAAACAGCTCAAGACCTACTTTTTTAGACACCATTCTTTTCAAATCTCTGTCTTGTTATTCTTTTACGGTTTTACTTATTATTTATGTTATTCTAATGTTGTTTTATGCTCTGTTGTAAAAATACCTTTTAAATGTTTTTGCTCTTTTTCTGTGAAGTATTTCATGTCATGAAAGTCTATTATTTATTCTAGACCTTACCCGTTCGAAGATATGTGCTCCAAAATATGTGCAGAGTGTGGGTTATGGGGAAAGTAACTGTAACTGGTGCGTGCGTGAGAATATGTGGGAGCATCATAATGAAAGGAGCAGCCCATGGAGGAGTGTATATTTATGATGGATACACATAATTTAACAGCAAAATTAGGTGAATAGAAGTATGGGGTGTGCGCTTGCACCACATAGTTTTTCCATACCCGTTGGAAGATGAGACACACATCAAACGCACCCGGTGCATGCGTGACCCATGCAGAGAGAGAGAGAGAGAGAGAGAGAGAGAGAGAGAGAGAGAGAGAGAGAGAGAGAGTGCGTGTGTCTCGTTACTGCAACATTCCTAACTGTGAGAGAGGTGTGTGTGGGGCTACAGATCCCATGGCCTGGAGGAACGGACCGCAACCCTGACAACAGGCTGTAGAGTTGAACAGAAGTGGTGAAGAAACGCTAATAAATAGCTTGAATTTGGGAAAATGAAATTCGGGCTCAGTCACCGTCTGTATAATACTAATGGCCAATGCCATGTGAAATTTGGGATCAGTTGCTGAAGCGAGTGAATAGATAAAGGTGGAAATGCATTGTGTGACTGACCTACTGACTGACCTCTCTATTATGTTAGATTGTCATTCCTACTACTATGCAGAGGGATGGACACATGCGGCCACAAGCATTGAGCAAAGGTGTGTCGCTCAGCGCACATGTGGTGCTCTCGAAAACACATCCAAAGTAAATATGCTTTCTGGGGACACGGCCCCTAATATTCTATATCACTTCACACTGAAATACTATAGAACAGTGGTTCTCAACCTGTGGTACGTGTACCACTGGTGGTACATGGGGCCCCCCTCTGGTGGTACTCGGGAGTTTCCCAAAAATAAGAAAAAATACATATGTGGAGTGAAACAGATATATTATACTACAGTATAATTGAAGTTCACACATGTAGCAGCCATATCTGGCCGATCTGACCCGGTCATCAAATTATTGGCTTAGAAAAAAAAAGAAAAACAAAACAATCTCCATGATTTCAAGGAATAAATTGGCCTCCTATGTTAACTGTGCATAGCTGAATAGGATGGGGTAAGTCTACGCACCTGTATTCTAACATCAGTTATTATGGTGGTACTTGGAGAGACACATATTGGTAAAAAGGTTGAGAACCACTGTTATAGAAAGAAATAGTCTTACCTTTAACTCTGTCTCTGAAGCTAGCGGGATCCAACACCACCACCGATGGACTGACCAGATCCTACAGACAGACAGACAGACAGACAGACAGACAGACAGACAGACAGACAGACAGACAGACAGACAGACAGACAGACAGACAGACAGACAGACAGACAGACAGACAGACAGACAGACAGACAGACAGACAGACAGACAGAGGGTTTACTTTTAGGACTAAGCATTTAGATGTGAGGTTTGGAGCTTGGTGTACCAGGTTTTCCCATATATTTTACTTATGTTATGCATGTTTTGGCTATTTTTCAACTGTTTTCAAGACTAAAAAATATAGGAATTCTGTGTGCGTGTGTGTGTGTGTGTGTGTGTGTGTGTGTGTGTGTTACCTGTATAAATTCCAGTATAGCGTCGGCTGAATGATGGCCTTCATACTCATAGATGGATGAACGGTTAAAGATGACAGTTGTCGGGTAGGCCTGAATATTGTACTGCAGAGTACACGCGCACACGCACACGCACACGCACACACACACACACACACACACACACACACACACACACACACACACACACACACACACACACACACACACACACAGAGATCTTTTTCAGCATTTGTCAAGGCGGGCTCTCAAAGGCAGGACAGGAAAACAGAGATGTAGTGGGGGTCCTTGAGGGTTCCCAGAAGATTGTTACCATAGTGTCACAATCATGTTTATAACATTTATATATATATATATATATATATATATATATATATATATATATATATATATATATCCCACAACCTTAATTAGAATCGCCCCAAAAAATAGTGTGTATGTTTGTCCGTTTGTAACTCCACGTTCAGCAGTTGTTCAATTGTCTAAAAAACATAATACAAAAATCAATAACGCATGTACCTTGCCCAACATCAACTTTATCATCTTCAAATGTGTCTCTACTTCTCATAATCCCCAAATGTTTAAAATATTTTCCCAAATTTTGGCCTGTAGGCGGCTTTGTCCTGTGATGCGATTTACATCACAAATGGGCGTCACCAAGCAGCGCACTCCCAGTCCGGGGGCAATTCCAGAGAGAGCAACATCACAGTCTGTCTGCTTCACACCAAGGGGGACTAACAGGCACACACACAAAGGGGCCAGGCCCCCGCAGGGGGCTGTAGGCTAGTATATATATATATATAAAGGCTTGGAAACTTTTAAATAATTTAGAATCTTTGTAACATAAAACTCCTCAATCTTCTTCAAGGTTATACACAGAAATCAACAAAATCCCAAGACTGAACATTATTTTCAGACCATGTCCCAATATGTGATTTTAGAAACACCAATATTTGGGGGTTTTCCCTGAAGTTCTGAACTGCCTTCACTGAATGTGTGTGTGCCAATCCATGCTTCATTTTATCCACCTGTTTCCGACAGAATTTACTGTAGAATTATATGTGAGACACATCGGGTTAACAGCAGACATACAAGCTCACGTCGCGTGAGCTTGTAGATCACTCTCGGCTGCGACGCCGGAGAATGCCGCACACCTTCTGCCCAATGCACAATGGGATGTTGGAAACTCGTGGACAGAAGTATCTTCTGAAGTTCTGTTGTATTCTATTGCTAGTCTGGCCAATTCAAATACTCATATCTTAAAATTATAAGTGCTTGTTAGTTCGGAGATCACCTGAGTGGCGTTTTGACGACTTTGTCATTCATCGTTACACCTCCCCCTTATTTTTTTTGCGGATCTGCACTGATCTCAGAAAAGCCCCTATGAAATCCTCAAGACTGAAACAGAGACAGGCTGACAGACAGGCAGACAGGCAGACAGACAGACAGACCAGGCAGACAGACCAGGCAGACAGGCAGGCAGGCAGGCAGGCAGGTAGACAGACAGACAGACAGACAGGCAGAGTGGCAGGCAGACAGACAGACATAGAGACCGACAGCCAGACAGGTACCGTGCTACAGAGGTCCTGGTGAATAGTGCAGTCCAGCGTTCCAAACTTCATCTGGCCTTCCAACACGATGGAAGCTTTCCTCAGCTCAGGGAGCAGCGCTCGACATGGCGGGCACCACTGGAAATAAGACATTTAAATAATATGTATTAGAGCTGACCTCGAATAGTCAAATAGTCGAATAATCGATCGAAACGGCACCTAGTCGAATGCCAATGTCTCAATCAAATGCAAAAAAAAGTGGTAGCTGCAGAGACAAAAATCTGCAGCTACAAAATAAAAATCGCTCACAATGCCTGCAAAAAAGATGTCTCAAGTGTGGAAACACTTTGAACAAGTAGAGAACAAAACTAAAGTAAGATGCAGGATCTGCGATCTGACTATGACCTAACACTCCACAACGAGCAACATGTCAGATCACTTGATAAAAGTAAGTTGGCTTAAGTCCCTTATGTTATGTCCATACTCCCTTTAACAGTCAAAAGCGACGCGACACGGACACTCAGGTTTTGAGCTTGCAGGTCGGCAATAAACCTATGCCATCAACACGTAACAGCACTAGAGAGTTGTGTATTAAGCTCTTCTTTTCTCTTTTTCCCCCGACGAGTGACAGGGGTCTGTTTTCCTGATGATAAACACTCTTGTCTCTCTGTCAGCGCAGCGTCTCGTGGACAGATGCATGCATGGATGTTACACAGATATTGGTGCCGGGCAGAGCCTTCAGAAAGGTGTGACCGGCTGACCACATATCCTATAGTTACATGGGTGTTACACAGACATCGGCGTCTGGGGCTTTAGCTTTTGGTGTGCCGTGCGGGTTGATTGTCTTTAAAAAGGTAAGTGAATAAACTTTACACCTGCTATAGGCCTACTTATTTTAGTATTTTGTTATTTTAATTGGCCTCATATTATTTTGTTACTTTATCTATTTTAGAGATATTATTTAGTTGTTGTTATTGCTGTATTATTCTGATTCCTATTCTTATAAGGCCATGATAATAAACCTTGGCTTAAATAATGAATGAGTTATCTTTTAAAACAATAACATCAAGTCAAGAAGACAAGCTATTTAAATGAGTGTTTCACTTCTGTTGTTTGTAAGCCATTGTAAAAGAACCCTAACCCTAAGTCAAACAAAAAAAGAAGAAAAGAAAAGAAGAAAAAAAAAAACGAAAAAAAAAAACGGGGCTATTCGACTACCGGTACCATTCGACTATCAACACATTTCGGCAAATCATAGTCAACTATACAAATCCTTATAGTCCAGGCGTTTCGGGCAGTATTTTGATGTAATCGTGCACTTTATGAAAGAAGCATGACATTTGGCACACAGTTAGAACAGGCCATATGGAACATGTTTGGCTATAGGGGCATCGCAGATTTGTCTTGGGAAACTTGTGGGAGCCAATTAAAGTTGGGCTCTCATAGACTTTATTATAGAGTAAAATAATACAAAAAATACATATGCTTTAAGTAGCATGTAAGGGGTCAAACTAGGTGTTTTTTGGGATTCTGAATCCAATGCAAACATTTGTTTTGCAGGAAAAACATTCCTTGGGCTAAAAACGGACCCCATAAAACTATGGTTTAGTGATGAGTCATCACTTTTCAAAGTTTTGTGCAGTAGGAGCGAGATCATTTAGCGACCTACAACCGGGTCGCGACGTGGTCGGTAGTTTTCAGCGACCGGGTCGCTAAATCGAGCGACCGGGTCGCTAAATCACCGACCGCGCCGCTAAATCGACCGACCCGGTCGCTAAATCTACCGACCTGCCTGCAGTTTTAGGTCGGTAGATTTAGCGACCCGGTCGGAAGATTTTGCGCCCCAGTCGGTCGATTTAGCGACCCGGTCGCTCGCTTTAGCGACGCGGTCGGTGATTTAGCGACGCGGTCGGGAGGTTGCGTGGCAGGTTAGCCTAACTGAGGTAACGGTCGGGAGGTTGCGTGGCAGGTTAGCCTAACTGAGGTAAGGTTACTGAGGTTAGGTTTAGGGTTAGGGTTAGGGTTAGTAGGTCGGTGGAAGCGACCACCGGTCGGTGGATTTACCTACCCGGTCGCTGGATTAGCGTCCCAGTCGGTGGAATTAGCGTCCCGGTCGATGGAATTAGCGTCCCAGTCGGTCGATTTCGCGACCCGGTCGCTCGCTTTAGTGCCGCGGTCGGTGATTTAGCGACCCGGTCGCTCCATTTAGCGACCCGGTCGCTCGCTTTAGTGCCGCGGTCGGTGATTTAGCGACCCGGTCGCTCCATTTAGCGACCCGGTCGCTCGATTTTGCGACCCGGTCGCTGAAAACTACCGACCACGTCGCGACCCGGTTGTAGGTCGCTAAATGATCTCGCCCTCTCTCGTTTTGTGGCGGCCGTTTCTCGGAAAGGAATGTTTTTCGTGCAAAATAAATGCTTGCATTGGATTCAGAATCCCGAATAACACCTAGTTTGACCCCTCACTTGCTACTTAAAGCATATTTATTTTTTGTATTATTTTACTCTATAGTAAAGTCTATGAGAGCAACTTTGATTGGCTCCCACAAGTTTCCCAAGACAAATCTGCGATGCCCCTATAGCCAAAAATGTTCCATATGGCATGTTCTAACTGTGTGCCAAATTTCATGCTTCTTTCATAAAGTGCACGATGTTTGCCTGAAACGCTCAGACTATTAGTCGGGGACAGCCCTAATATGTATGAATTTAACTCATTCACCACTGAAAATAAAACACATTTAAATAATATTTATGAATTTAACTCATTCCTTGCCATAGACTATTGGCCTTTATTAATGAATCTGATTCTGTACTGTCCAAGCCATCCTCGGCTGCTAGGAGACGAAGGGAGAGTGTTTTTTGCAGGTCTTTCGGTCCGAGTGTATCAAAAAAGCAACTGGGTTAATGACCGTCTGAAGGAAGCCGAACAAAAATAAGTTTTACTCTTATGTACCTGTACAAAAGATCAACAATAAAGTACAACCTTGAACCTTGAACCGTTGGTCCAACCAGTTTAACATTCACCAGGTTAGCATTCACCAGCGTCTGCAGGTAATCATTTCACCAGGTTAGCATTCACCAGTGTTAGTTTTACTGAGGTTAGGGTTAGGTTTAGGTGTATCCCCCCGACTTTCGTCACCTCCGTGCAGCCAATCACAAGCTTCTGCTGCCTTAACCCAGTTGCTTTTTTGATACACTCGGACTGAAAGACCCGCAAAAAACACTCTCCCATGAGACGAATACATGTTCAAGATAACCCGGAAGTGAAAATCACTGCTCCATACATAACCCTATTGTTCATCACTTCAATAAAAAGGACTGAATTTGATTGTTGGAATCACTCAGGCCTGTACAAAAAAGGTTGTGTACTCATTTACAGATTTGTAGTTATATAGGGGCTCCTTAAACGGAGGGAGAAGAAAGTGCTGTGGTCCTACGACCACCACCTAAACATTTTAAATTTAAAGTATATAAAAAGGGCAATATAAATTGTGGGGGGGAAAATCGCAATAATCGCGAATTGCAGAAAAAGATCTATAATCGTGATATAAATCGAATCGTCACCCTATGAATCAAAATCGAATCGAATCGGGAGGTAAGTGAATCGTCCCACCCCTAATGATCATGCTGTCAAACGATGAAACTGTATGGAATATATCAACAGGTTGTGGGTGGGGGTCCCTGCTTCATCTCTCTCTCTCAACTAAGGGGTCCTTGGCTTGAAAACATTGAAGACCCCTGCCGTAATCTGTAGAAATTCTAAAACAGGAATATGTAAAGAGTAAAATGACAGTCTAAAACAGGAATTTGTAAAGAGTAGAATGACATTCTAAAACAGGAATATGTATAGAGTAGAATGACATTCTAAAACAGGAATATGTAAAGAGTAAAATGACATTCTAAAACAGGAATATGTAAAGTGTAAAATGACAGTCTAAAACAGGAATATGTAAAGAGTAAAATGACAGTCTAAAACAGGAATATGTAAAGTGTAAAATGACAGTCTAAAACAGGAATATGTAAAGAGTAAAATGACATTCTAAAACAGGAATATGTAAAGTGTAAAATGACAGTCTAAAACAGGAATATGTAAAGTGTAAAATGACAGTCTAAAACAGGAATATGTAAAGAGTAAAATGACAGTCTAAAACAGGAATATGTAAAGTGTAAAATGACAGTCTAAAACAGGAATATGTAAAGAGTAAAATGACAGTCTAAAACAGGAATATGTAAAGAGTAAAATGACAGTCTAAAACAGGAATATGTAAAGAGTAAAATGACAGTCTAAAACAGGAATATGTAAAGAGTAAAATGCTGACCGGAGCAAAGAAGTCGACCAGCCAGGGCTCCTTCCTGTCAGACGGGAAGTTGTCAGGAAGCAGAGTGGTCACATGACCTTTCACACTGTCTCTGGCGAAGGCCACGATGTTGTACAACACGTCTTTACCTGGACGCACGGACAGACAGACATATCAGTATAAAACGGTATAGTTAAGCCATTTAGGTCTAGAATTATTGAATGCTTTAACTATTGAAAATTAGCAGATATACAAGCTCACAGCGCGGCACCGAGTGCCGCACTGTGAGCTTGTATATCTGCTGTCAATTGACACATAGATATGACACATGACCTAAATATACAAAGAAATGACATTTATACTGAACTTTATACTGAAAAAAGTACATTGATAGTGGAAATAGCCGAACTACAATCTCACAACGTGTCGCATCGCGACGCGTTGTGAGCTTGTAGATCTGCCTTTTCCAAAAAAAAAAAAACTTTTCTTTTTAAATATATGAACATTTTTCAACATGAAAACGATTATGAAAATAATAATAATTGCGATTAGACGATTATGTCATAATTGTGACACACCTATGCACCACTGCCAACGAACGAGGAAAATATCAAACCTGGGCTGGGTTAAAAAAGGTAAACTGACCATGGTGTATTTCAAAGTGCTGAATGCCCAGGCCTTTGAAGACGGCCACACAGGGTGCAGAGATGTACAGAGACTGGCACAACTCTGCATCTGCCCTGCAGTCCACTCTGCCAACCTAGACACAGACACACACACACACACACACACACACACACACACACACACACACACACACACACACACACACACACACACACACACACACACACACACACACACACACACACACACACACACACACACACACACACACACACACACACACACACACACACACACACACACAGGTTTGGCACCACATTCTGGGCCCTGGGTACAAGGATTCACTGCGAACACATGATTATTACGCATTATTTTGTGCTTTAACTATTGAAAAAATAGCAGATATACAAGCTCACAGCGAGCTTATAGATCTGCTATTTTTGAACAATCGTGACATTTTGTGCAAATCTTTGAATATTTTTTTTAACCTGTTTCTATGTCAGTGGTGCTCTAACTTTTTCATGTCAAGGACCCCCAAAATGTTATGTATTTGGCCACGGATCCCCATATAAAAATATTTAGTTCCAGGCAGGGACTCCCCAGAAGCAAAATTTGAGTTACAAATGTTCGCTTAAAAAAATACATGCATTCAAAGATTTGCACACATTTTCATGACTTTTCAAAAATAGCAGATCTACAAGCTTTTATATCTGCCATCTTTCAATAGCTAAAGTATAAAATAATGAAGGCCCCTCCACCTTGGGCCCTGGTAACTCAGTCCCACTTTTCCTCCCACAGACACACAGAAGGGTTGTCAGGACCATGACCAATTAGTTGACGACTAATTATCGTCCAAATAATTGTGATTACATGATTTGATTGTGTGTTTGGCACTGAATAGTGTTTTGCCTTTTAGGAGAAGATATCACAAATACTGACGATGACGACCGTCGTACCAATCAAAAGATCTACAGGCACATTGACCATCCTGTGGCGGGAGTCTTTCTTCGAAAGTTCCTTTTTTTTCCACATAATTATAATTATGTGGAATTATCGCCACAACCACAGAGAGGTTGCCGAGGCTGGATGGTGGATTTTTTTTTCTTTGCTCTATGTGGTGGTGGGGAAAAAAAAAAAAAAAAAAAAAAAAAAAAAAATACATAAAAATGTGTCAAAATGTCCCTGGGAAAAAAAGGACATAACATGTTAAAATTTTTGAAGAAAGTTTATGATGTGCATGTTTTGTCACAATAAAGTATAAAAAAAAAAAAAGAGTAGCAGATCTACAAGCTCAAAACGCTTGTATATCTGCTGCTTTAGATGCTGTGACGCCGTCGTCAGTATGATCAAGTAGAGCGTTAATTTACAGTTCAAATATGGAGATTATGACACACACCCACAGCCAGTCAGTCAGTCAGTCAGTCAGTCAGTCAGTCAGTCAGACAGACAGACAGACAGACAGACAGACAGACAGACAGACAGACAGACAGACAGGTACCTGTATGTGGTCTGCTCTGAGTAGAGCCTGTAGTTTCTTGTACTCGTTGGAAGCCAGACTCTTCTGTCCAAATGTGAAAGTGAGCAGCCAGCGATGACCAGTGAGCTTATTCTGCAACGCACACACATTATTATAACACAGTGGTTTTCAACCTTTTCAGGCCGCGACCCCCAAAATAATCATAGTTTAACTGGGGACTCCCCAAAATAATCATAGTTTAACTGGGGACTCCCCAAAATAATCATAGTTTAACTGGGGACTAATGCAATACACTCACAATAAAGGACACAGATGATTTTTAATGGGCAACTGCCAAGATGCTTGGGCCTGGGATAGCTTTGGTCCAGACTAGAGCGTCAGCTGCACAGACGCTCTGACAGACTGCTGGCTAAAAGACTAGACCAGGATTTCTATATCCCTACGAGGGCTCAGCTTCAGTTAAAATAAACTAAACTACTTCACCGCTCACCTAACCAAAGGTAGTTTACATTATTTCTGTCATGAAATAAAACACATCCTCTTAGGTGTATCTGGAGACTTGTTCATCATGTTGCTGGGACGGGGAGTGGGACAGTGGAAAGTCTGTTGACAGGCACACTTGAACTATTGTCTCTGTGGAGGATCAAACTGAGGACTTTATAATGGACTGAAGTTGTACTGATATAAGACCTCTCACCTACAGACTGTATGCACCGTAACATAATGAGTGTTCAGAGATTTTGCATTGTAATTTTTATTTACTGTAACTCTGCTGGCCCAAGATGATCTGTTTGCTATTATACAAAAATAATAATTAAAAAAAAGTAAAAAAATAAAAATAAATAAAACGCATCCACCTTGAGCCTGGAAATAAACAGTGGTCGAGGTGGATGCGTTTTATTTCATGACAAAAATAGTGTATATTACAGAGTGGGTGGGGTGCTGAGAGGTTTCCCACCACGGAGAGTAGACTTTCAACAACACAAAACTACCGCAAAACTATCTTTGTTTCGGTGAGTAGTTTAGTTTATTTTGACAGAAGTTGAGCCCTCGTAGGAGTACAGAAATCCTGGTCAAGTCTTTTAGTCAGCCGCCTATCAGAACGTCAGTGCAGCGACCTGGCGTTTTCCAAGGAACCTAAGCACAGCAGTGGGGGCCAGTGGCGGGCAAGGAGGTAGGGAGCGCTTCACCGTGTTCACTTCGACCGAGCGGATGTGCCGAAAGTCGAGGGGACGATTTACTATTCTGTCCATAACGGCTCATGGTCGCCTGAGACGGCGTACCTCCGTCGTCATCACCGAAAAAAAGCGCTCCTTTCCCTTAGAGCCCCCCGCGCCACCACCGTCGCGCTTAGGGTCATTGGGAAAAACGTGGACGCGTCAGTGCAGCTGACGCTCTGGACTAGAGCTAGGCCTGGGATAGCTCTGGACCAGAGCCTTAGAGAGATGAGAGCCTTAGAGAGACCAGAGCCTTAGAGAGAGACCAAAGCATTAGAGACCAGAGCATTAGAGACCAGAGCCTTAGAGAGACCAGAGCATTAGAGACCAGAGCTATTGGGAAGGTGTTGATCAGGGTACCTGGAAGGTGTCTTTGGTCAGCAGCTCCAGGTCAGGAAGGTGATCCAGAACATGACTGTATATCTCTCTGCTGTCCAGAGTCTGGAGCCACTAAAACATACAACAATAATACATGAGACCAGAGCAATAAAAATACAATCAAAATAAGTGTGTGTGTGTGTGTGTGTGTGTGTGTGTGTGTGTGTGTGTGTGTGTGTGTGTGTGTGTGTGTGTGTGTGTGTGTGTGTGTGTGTGTGTGTGTGTGTGTGCGCGCGTGCGTGCATGTATTACCAGTACGCTGCCTTGTTCCTGCATGGAGCTTCCAGGGGGGAAGAATGCAGTGGCGCCACTGGTTACCTTGTAAACAATAGAAATATATCTATCATTACCTTGTAAACAATAGAAATACATCTATCATTACCTTGTAAACAATAGAAATACATCTATCATTACCTTGTAAACAATAGAAATATATCTATCATTACCTTGTAAACAATAGAAATACATCTATCATTACCTTGTAAACAATAGAAATACATATATCATTACCTTGAAAACAATAGAAATACATATATCATTACCTTGTAAATACAATAGATAAACACATATAAATTAAAATATAAACACTGCACATACATTGTCTCAGCTGCTGCAGTTATTATTATTATTATTATTATTATTATTATTATTAACAGCTTGTGACTAAGTACTAACTACATTGGATTAATTGGATGTTTTCTTGTTTTGTTTTTTGTCAATGTCCGGTTCGCTTTGCTTGTAGATCTGCTACTTTTGTCGTAATGGTAAATAACTCAACATTGTGTTAATTGTGAATAATTATTTTAATCACAATTAATTGCATGTTTATTTATTTTAGCCATTTGGCCTATTCATAAGTTTAGGACACACACAGTGAGCATGCTCCTTGTGTTTTGCTGTTATGTGCTGTGTATTTCCATGGTCACTGTAGATGTTACATTACCATTACTGTTGTTAACCACATTATGATTAGGCATTTCTTTTTATCTTCAGCTACTTTCAATAGGGAGCTAAATGCTATGGTACAGTAGATTGGAATGTAACAGAGAGGCTGTATCCTATATTCAATGCCTATATGTTAATTTGTTGGAATTGAATTTATGATTTCAGCATGTTTTTCCTCCCATGCACACCTTTTGTTAATTGAAGAAGATTCTGGACAGTATTTGTCATTGTTCCAATAACAATAAACATTTGCATAAAGCAAGCATTTGTCTACTCCCATTTGATATAAAAACATATCTGCTTAAGGAAGATTTAAAAAAATATTAGATTAATTTGCGATTAATCATGATTAACTATGGACAATCATGCGATTAATCAGATTCAATATTTTAATCGGTTGACAGCCCTAGATAGATGGAATTGCATTAGGCCACTGACCCCCGACCCCCGTTTGATAAGTTGTTTATCTCCCAAATTCTAAGAACATATACATGATTTAATCTGATGTGTCATTGGGTATAGAATTCCTCATCTATGTAACTATAGATATAGATCTATAGATCTATGTAACTATAGATATAGATCTATCTACCTGTTTCCGCAAGAATTTACTGTAGAATGATCTGTGGGACACATCCGGTTAACAGCAGTACAAGCCCACGTCGCAGTTGCAACCGCTGTGAGCTTGTAGACGCCGGACACCTTCTGCACAATGCACGATGGGACGTTGGAAACTCGTGGATAGATCTATGTAACTATAGATATAGATCTATGTAACTATAGATATAGATCTATAGATCTATGTAACTATAGACATAGATAGATATAACTAGATATAGTGATTACAGCCAAACTCTGATCAAAACAACAAACATGCTTACCTGGAAACTGTCACAAAGGTTTGCTTGAGTACCGCAATCTATCCAGCCAACTTTAACAAGACCATCCTGTGCACGCACACACGCGCGCGCGCACACACACACACACACACACACACACACACACACACACACACACACACACACACACACACACACACACACACACACACACACACACACACACACACACACACACACACACACACACACACACACACACACACACACACACACACACACACACACACACACTTTATAATATAATGTACTTTTAATGGTTTACTTTTTTAAATTACCTACATGTAAAAATGTACCCTTACCAACATGCCAGCCAGCTTCTGTCTGGTTGAAGACGGCAGACAATCTGACAGACAGACAGACAGACAGACAGACAGACAGACAGACATTATGGTGAATGAAACATCATATACAGTGCTGTGTACTGTGAATGTGTGTATGTGCATATGTAAAGCATTTGACAACATTGATCAGAGTTATTCTTTCTTATCAATAGATTATAGCGGTGGGTTGGCATATCCGAGTGTTCACATAATATTTGACACATTGTAGGTTCTTTGTATCAATTTTTTGACTTATTAAAACCGGGTAAACAACTGTCATTTTAGATTTTCTACAAGCTCCCAGCACATCACTTTTTTTTACGGTTTTGAAATAGTTTGAGAACTAATGATTTAGAACTAGTGATTCAGAACTAGTGGTTTAGAATCACTAGTTCTAAATCGCTAGTTCTGAATCACTAGTTCTGAATCACTAGTTCTAAATACTAGTGATTCAGAACAACTACTAGTGATTTAGAACTAGTGATTTAAAAGTCTGCAGAACTGTGATCCAGGGACCCTGAGAAAGAAAGATTTGAGTTACTTTGAGTAAAAAAAAAAAAGCAGATTTACAAGCTCATAGCGTGACACTCGGTGCTATGAGCTTGCACATCT
Organism: Nannobrachium achirus; assembly: GCF_963921795.1. NCBI lineage: Eukaryota > Metazoa > Chordata > Actinopteri > Myctophiformes > Myctophidae > Nannobrachium > Nannobrachium achirus. The sequence goes on from NC_137829.1 coordinate 29,689,238, forward strand.
GCCATTTTTGAATAGGTAAAGTATCAAATAATGGTTAAAGTGTTAATTTAATGTTTATTTAATAATGGTTAAAGTGTTTATTTCATATGTATTTAATGTTTATTTAATAATGGTTAAAGTGGTTCCATTCTAAAGTGAGATGCTTTCCCGGTCTTAAAGGGTTAAAAATAAAACACACACTTGTATCTACTGTAGTCTACTCCAGGGGTCTTCAACGTTTTCAGGCCAAGGACCCCTTAGCAGAGAGAGATGAAGCAGGGACCCCCTCTACATATTGTATGTGTGAAGGAGATTCTCATCGATTTCATCGATAGATTTATAGACTTGTTTGACACTTACCACTCAAAATCAAATCGTCGATACTTAGTAAACTTGACCTTTCACTCTGTACTTGTTCTGCTCTTTTTTACTGATACACCACACCTATTTGCCAAAAATAGCCGATCTAAAAAGCTCTCAACGCCTCGTAGTGCGAGTAACTGGGTTTCCATTGAAATGTGTCACAAATATGAAGCGCATTTTCAAAAAGTCAAACAAAATGTGAATTTATGCACGTTTATCCACTAATATTATGTAAGGGATAACATCTCGCTCAGCGGTCATTATCGAGTGATAGGAGCCCGACAGGTTGATATGCCATGATATGCCAGGGTTGCTTACTAAATAAATTAATGCATTGACCAAAGTAAAAAAAATAACGAAATATTTTCTTGCTTACAGTAGTGAAAGTGTTGCACTGGCCGTCCACAGAGCGCAACGTTGCCTCGACGCAAACAAGGAAGTGTTGATCCAGTAGAATCCATATTTGGTTACTGCATTGTCTTTTTTTTAGGTTCTCGCTTCAAATGTTTTCAAAAACATTCTTGAGAGCAACGTTTAGTTGTAAATATCACTGTGTGTTTGTTTACATGGCTGACATGTTGGGTACGGCACAAGATTCACACAGTGCAGCTTGAGTGGAGCAGGTGTTCTGGGCCTTTGATTAGGCAGCGGTCTGTTATAGAGCGGAGCGGTCTGTTATCCAGAAATATCAGACCTCTGATTTCAGAATCAAGCATTCAAACAAGCCGTGCAATAAGGGATTATAAGGAGCTGCGTCACCAGACAAGCAGTGGGTTGCACTATTTGGCGCGTGGGTGTGTGTGTGTGTGTGTGTGTGTGTGTGTGTGTGTGTGTGTGTGTGTGTGTGCATGTGTGTGTGTGTGTGTGTTACCTCCAGAGTCAGAGCAGAAGGTAATGATCCAGCCAATTCCTGATGAAAACGCTCGTTCTATCTCAGTGAACACGTTGCCTAGCAACATAAACAACAGACAACACAGAACAGAAATTGAACTAATAATCTATAATAGAAGCCAGGAGCAGCATTCACTTGGTACAGCATAAAACTTCACGTGGATACGCATGCATGCTAGCATGCAGACATAGGGGTGGGCGATATGGAAAAATACAATATCATGACATTTTTCCAAGCTCTATCACGATACACAATCTTATCACGATTCGTTTCATGTTGATTTTTATGGTTATTTTACAAGTTACTTAACAGTACAACCACCTATAGTACAAGGTAACAAAAACAAGACCAGTGGTCCTCAATGTGGGGTCCAGGGACTCTCTGGGTTCCTTTTGGGAGGTCTAAATTGACCCTTACAATTATGTGACAGTATACACATGAAACCAAATGGTCCATTTGGTTTCATTTATACTGTCAGAGTTAAGGGGAGACCTTGGCATTTTAAAGTTTGAGAACTACTGATTTAGACCAAAATGCAGGTTTAAATTAATTCTGCAATGAATCTCTGTATTAACAATTCAACAGGATCGTTTATAAGGCTCCCTCATTGTATCAAGATATATAGGATATCTCTGAAAAGGCAAATGGTGGAGACATTGTATCGTCTGAAAGATATTTATCACCATATTGCCCAGCCCTATGCAGACATATCCTGGTGATTCGTTGTCACGCTTGTTTTTCTTCATCAAAATGTTACCAATGTGTTTTAGATACAGACAGTAGCATGTTATTTGGACTTCAGTGTTTACCTGCTATCATTTCATTTCATTATATTGTTTAGACCAGGGGTCTTCAACAGGGGGTCCGGGACCCCTATGGGGGTCCTCAGAGTTACCACAGGGGGTCCTCCAAATCTGTGAGTGATAGAAACCTTTTTCTCCTTTTTATCCCAGTAAGACGCCTAAGGGCGAAAAGCCAGATCGTGCCATCTGTCTTGGCCGTCTGTCATGGCCATACATGGATTCTCTTAGTGTGGTTCCCCTAACAGGGTATCATCTGGGATACAATCCCTTTTATGCCAATATATGGAGATCCCTAACAGAATCCCTTTTATGCCCATATATGGAGATCCCTGCTCTGAGTATCTGACATCACTGCGATGTCACCTGTGATGTCACAGTGATGTGAGGGGAATCACAGTTCTCATAGTAAACTAGCTCCCTACGGTCACAATTAACCACTTGAACCCTAGCGTCCACATTCTGAGAACTTTAGCCCAAAATGGTTAATATAAAAAGGGGGGGAAAAAAACAAGTTTCTATCACACAAAGATTTGGAGGACCCGCTGTAGTAACTCAGACCCCTGGCCTAAATTGCGTGTGTGCGTGCGTGCGTGCGTGCGTGCGTGAGTGTGTGTGTGTGTAGTCCGTACCTTGCCACAGTTCTGTGACTGTAGTTTTAACAAACTGCATGGCGAACTGGACCAGACTTTTCATGGATCGGTCCCCAAAGTACTTCTCTGATTTCTGTGACATCAACCCAAGAGGAACCAATTGAAACCAGTGGTTTAATCAAAGTACCATCCAAACCAATACCACCCGCTAGTGGAGGCTCTAAGACACATTGTTTTAAAGAAAATGAAGGGTGATCTAACTTGTCTCTTTTGATAAACTGTTTCCTATGACCCTAAGGTACTTCCATAACAATGGGGACCTTTGCATCATGACTTATTTTTCGGGCCTAGAGCCTCCACTACAAATACCACCCCAATTTAGATGAAGGTTTTCATTCCACTGCTCCAGAGACCATCCATTAACTCATTTGATGCCACGACGTGCCAACGCGTCGATCTCTTTGATAAAAAAGGTAAATCAAAGAACGAGATTCCTGGGTAGAATGTCTGCTTTTATCAACAAGAGTTCCCTCAGGACTCTCGCGATGGCCCTCATTCAGTCCCTCTATGACTACGCCTGTACCTCCTGGTACTCCAATACCAAAATGACATTAAAGACTAAGCTCCAAACCTCTCAAAACAAACTGATTCGACTACTCCTTAACTTGGGGCCCATGACCCACGTTTCCCCGACCCACTTTGCTAGCCTAGGGTGGCTCAATGTAGACGACAGGGTAAAGCAACTAAAAATGGGACTGTCCTTCAAAATAGTAAATGCAAATCTGCCCTCAACCCCCACAGTACCTGCATATCTGACCAATCACCTTCAGAAAGTTAGCGACACCCACAGCTATAACACCAGAGGAAGCGTACACAACGACCTGATAATACAGCCATTTGGCACAAATATGGGTAAATTCTCCTTCTACAATACTGCTACTCAGGTGTGGAACTCCTTGACTGTTTCCCTTAAGACATGTAGCTCACTGGGCCCCTTCAAGGCTGCCCTGAAAATCCACCTATCAGGTGGCCAGAGGAGAAGGTAGTCACATATCCGGAGTGAACTTGTGAATTTTACCTGTATTTTATCATTATTGTACAGTGAATATAGTCTTTACTCCGTACATGGGATGTCTTTTTTAGTGCATTGAGTGCTGTGCTAGCACTATTTTACGATGAATTGGTATGAAGGGCTTCCAACGTAAACAAGGCTGTAAGAGGTCTTATTGGGATGTTCCTTTTTGGACTGGATGTTTTAACCTGCCTGTGCTGCACTAATGTGTTGTATGTACTTGTCTATGTTATTCATGTTTTTGTCCAAATAAATAATTCAATCAATCAATCAATTTGACGACTCCGTGTGCCCACATTTACTCCGATTACTTTTTCCATGGAACTGCAGAAAGAGGTAAAATGGCGGGTTTCCATGGCAACTGCCGATAAAATCTTGAATAATCATGGGCACCCGATGTGTTAAAGGGTTTCTTTTTAAAAATGGCCTGAAAAACATCCGTCAGGAGACCTGAACAACAACCTTCAGGAGACCTGGCACAAGACATTTTCAGTCGGGGTTCCGCAGGCAAAAACACATACTGTACATTCGGGTGGTCCTCGGCACGTAAACGTTTAGAGTTTAGCAGTTACCTGTCCATCGGTGTAGATGAACAGACTGGGGTAGCTGTTGATTCCTTTACTGCGACACAATCGATTGTTGTCTCCACAGTTCACTGCTCCAATCCTGATGACTCCTGCCATGTCCTTAGAAAACTCCCTCCACTACACGAACACACACACACACACACACACACACACACACACACACACACACACACACACACACACACACACACACACACACACACACACACACACACACACACACACACACACACACACACACACACAGTAAGAAGTACAGATAAATTAAAAAAAAAGAAAAAGGAAAAAATAAGCCCTGGGTACTGGTTTGATCTCTGGCTGTTTGGTGAAAGAGAGGAAAAAGAGAGGTAGAGAGGGCAGGAGGGATGGGGTGTTTGTACCGTAGGAGCCAGTTGATGGCAGTGAGAGCATCTTGGGTAATAGAAGTTGATGAACCAGATCTCCCCGGAATTTACTGCCGCGTCTGAAACAAAAAAAAAACAATTGTATCGTACTTTTATTATCCATCGGTCTACTGTATCTATCCATCTACAGTATGTATGTGTCTATCCATCCATCTATCTATCTTCAATCTCTGAACCCTTCTCCACAACTACATAATATCATAATATAAGACTCCTAAAGCAGGGGTCTTCAATAGGGGGTCCGGGACCCCTAGGGGGTCCCCAGAGTTACTACAGGGGGTCCGCCAAATCTTTGTGATAGGATAATTATTTTAAATGAACAACTTTAACCCTCGCATCCCTATTCTGAGGAGAACTCTAGACAAAAATAGCAGATCTACAAGCTCTCAACGCCTCGCGCTGCGAGGCGTTGTGAGCTTGTAGATCTGCTATCTTTTGGCAAATATATTTAAGTGGTGGTTAAATGTCTGAGAAAACACATTAACACGAATCCAACATAGACTGATGACAGTACTGTCAAACAAGTCTATGAAATCTATGAAAATCTGCAAAACAATTTTATACAATGTGTAGTGGGGGTCCCTGCTTCATCTCTCTTTCAACTAAGGGGTCCTTGCCCTGTCCTGACCTGAACCATATTACAATATAACCAGTAAGACTCCCTAATCGGGAGATAAGCGACCGTCAGGTCGCATACACACACTTTAGAAGGCAATCGTAGTCAATCAGGAGGGAATATGGGAAATGGGACAGATCCATGTTGATGACATGACTTTAGACATACTGTGTACCGCTTTGTGTGATTTTAGGGCAAAATCTGTAGGAGCAGTGTCCAAAAATGTGTTTTGCGAAAATCGGTCTGATGGTGGCGCTAGGCACTCTCCCTTAACTTACCAAAGTCACCTCTGTCCAACGTGATGACGTCCTCGTCATCATCATAGATACCTAGACATAGACAGACAGAAAGACAGAGACAGACAGATCAGTCATCATGTTTAAAAGGACCTTTTAAAAAAGTTCCACAGACATAATCCATCATTGTCATCATATAGCGTGGTTATATTAATACATTGACCGCCATTTTAACATACCTCCGTACTCCCACCTGCCATTCGTCTCCATAGACTTCCATGTAATTGGGTGTGCACGGATCATGCACACCCATGCCTAGATAATGCACCACGTGTGTCCACATTGCTCACAGCTTTCAAACAAAAAAATCCGAATGGAAATCCGTTCAGGCATTCATGAGATAACAGCCACTATGTTTAACAAAGATGGCTGCCAAAATGGCTGCCATGCTTGAAAGATGGGGTTGCTATGGGGGTTAAACATGCAATTTCGCGATTGCTATCATGCCTACTCCATTTTTGGGGGTCAAAAAAATGTTTTGAATTTTTTTTTTTTTTTTTTATTCTCGGGACTATCGGGCCTGGCGGGGAAAGACATTGGAATAATCTCGGGACTATCGGGCCTGGCAGGGAATGAGTTAAAATAATCAAATAAGTACTTTATAACAGCTGAGCAGCAGAGATCACTATGAGCTTGTAGAGCATCGAGCACAGAGCTAAAGATCAGTATTATATGTTGACATTGTGAGCCTGTAGTCTGGTGGTCCACACATCAAAAGGGAAATATGTATGTAACACACTGCTTTTTTAAAAAGATTGCACTCTGTCGAGGTGCTAACTTGCACCTTGTGCACTCATGGCAATATATGGCCTACTTGTGCGCCAGCAGAGTGTGCAAGTACTGAAATGGGTGCTGTTGGAGGTCTGGCGAGGAACCAGACAGCACTGAATGCAGCAGCAATGAACGCGCTCTGTGGGCGCAAGTAATTATCGAATGTAAAAAACTAACATTTTATTTGTTATGCCAATTCATTACTCCCCACACAAATGTGTGTGTTGTCACTTCTGTGGTATATCCTACTGTTGGAGCCCCCACCGGGAGGACGTTCTGTTTCATCCTTCTACTAGCAAGCAGACGAAACTTGTGTCGTTCTTGGCTGCAAAGAAACCATTTAAGGCCATTCTGGCCGAGCTTGCTGCACTAGATGGATTTTCATTCAACGCCATCACAAAGACGGCCACAAGTTGCCAAAAAATCCTGACGAGATATCAAAGATGGTGCAGCGCTATGCAGAGGTGCAAGGGAACAGAATCAGAGGAGCAGAGTCAGGCTACCGTGAGCCTACAAGCCCACCTGCAGCAAGAAAACGATGCGTGCATGAGAAGCCCAGATCCCCAGGAAAAGACTGGGAATGACCTACAGAAAATCATTTCAAAGGCATTCGTGCTCTTGGAAGCTACCACAGTTCGCCCAGAAAATCTCCAACGCCTCTACTTGGCTCTTGGTACCATTCAGCCAACTTCAGTGAAAGCTGAACAAGCCTTTTCAGTGTGCAGGACATTCGTTACCAAATTGAGAAACAGACTGAGCGACAAATCAATCAACGCACCTTGCTTCCTCAAATCAATATTTTTCTTTTTTTTTTTTTTTCAACAGTGAGGCCAAGAGAGTTAAAAACTCCCCTCCGCTCACATGGCTTAAAGCTAAACAATATGTCAGGACTGAAACTAGGCCAACAAGTCCTAACATGTGAAACAGGAGTCCCCCATAGCAGTGCTGTTTCCTAAACAGTTAACAGAATAAAATCTCAAATTATAATGTTTTAGAAATATTCTACAGTTCTACATAATGTCTAGAAATAATATTAAGGCTTTAAGCTTTGTTTTTATTAAATATCCCGAGACATTTAGGGTTTTATGGAATAAGGCTGGGCAATATATATCGAAAATGTATCGATATCAACAGGTATCAACATGCATGCATGGACCTATAAAGCAGACAATCATTGAAAACTATATAATGTAATTGTTTGACCAATATCGTGAGTAATATCGATATTGAGGTATTCAACAACGTTATCGAATATCGAAGGTGTCCTAATATCGCCCAGCCTTACCGCTGAACATCATTGTCTAGAATTGACCACTTTAAATACTCTAATCTTAAAATGATAACGGAAAGCAGCCCATCTACAAGCTCTCAATGTGTCACGGACGCGTTGAGAGCCTGTAGATATAGGCTGCTTCCACTGCACAACATGCTTCCTTAGAGCTGTGGTTCTCAACCTGTGGGTCGGGACCCTTGTTTTGGGGGGTCCCCAGATGATTAATTAATGTGCAACATGTTTTCTCAAATTCTCACTCAACAGTAAACTAACCAACAAAGTTTAAGTGTATAGAAGGTTTATGCATATTTCCAAAGTGACAATTTAGGGGATTTTTAATACTTCTAAAATGGCAAATTAAACATTGGCCAAACTGTCAAATATTAGAGACAGAAATTGTGAAAATAGCCGATCTACATGCTAACAGTTCACAATAGAACCATGGTATACAAAATGTAATTTCTCAACTCTTAGTGGTCTTCAGGGTGGGGGGTCCCCAGTTAAAATATGATAATTGTGGGGGTCGCGGCCTGAAAAGGTTGAGGACCACTGCCTTAGAGGACATGCTGACAACTTGAAGCCATGTGCTCCCTCAAAGTCAAAGTGCTGTTCCTATATTAGCCCTCCTTTGACGGGTCTTGTTCGCTCCACCTGAAAATAGCTGTCACACTGCTGTTATAGTCACACTGTTATAAATAGTTTGTGGCTGTTAGCTAATATCCTGCTAAAGATGACAAGTGCACCGAGCCGTTTTGAGTGACAAAATGTGTCACTCAAATTTAATACGAGACACTCTTCTTGACAAAAGGCCAAAGGATTGTGTTTCCTCCATAGTTACGTGTAGGTACTAGGGCATTAACAACTTGTGCCTCGCATCGCGAGGCGTTGTGAGCATGTAGATCTGCTATTTTCACAATAGAAAGTATTATTATTATTTATTTTTTTTTCAACTTCGACTTTCGACTTTCTCTGGTGGGAGTCGACTTGTGTAATGAAGTCGACTCAGTCGACTTGTCGACTTTTTCATTAATGCCCTAGGTACCAGAACTTAAGGTGTGGTAATTATTCGTTATCATACTCATAGGGGCGTCACAAGAGGGGGGGGGGGGGGGGGGGGTAGTGGGACTAAGTTACTATGGCCCAAGGTGGAGGGACCTCAATTATTTTATACTTTAGCTATTGAAATATAATAGCAGATATACAAGCTTGCAGCGCGGCACTGCTATTAGGGCTGAAACGATTCGCCTAATCCACGATTCAATTCAACTTTCGATTCTAAGGTCACGATTCGTTTCGATTTTCGATACGATATATTATATAATTTTAGTCCTAGGAAAATTACTCCTAAAGAAAAAAACAAAAACATTTTCCTATACAGACAGTGGCAATATTGTCTGCCCCTCATTATTTTCAAGGCAAAAACAAACCATGTCACTCTTTCAATTATATTCAATAGCGTAATAATGCGTTCCCGGTCTAAATGGATTAAACCCCCTCCCCCTATGAAGAACATCATGGGGGGCCCGCAGTGAATCCTTGTACCCAGGGCCCAGGATTTGGTGCGACACCCCTGACCATACTCACTTACCAAAGTCGTAGCGGTAATAGTTCCAGCTTTCGTAGCGCTGGCCCTCAGATTCATCCAGACCCTTCTCTCCATATTTGTCGTATTTCTTCCTCAAGTCCTCGTCCTTCAGAACCTCGTAGACTCGGTTCATTTTCACAAACTTGTCGTGAGCGGACGGGTCGTTCTGAGACAGAGACAGACAGAGACAATTTATAATTCAGGCATTTAGCAGACGCTCTCTCCCACAATGACTTACAATAAGCATCGCAAACACATGCATCAAATGCAGAGAGAAGAGAGAGAGAGTGTGACGCCTTAGAAGGTAAAAACCAGTAAGACTCCCTAATCGGGAGATAAGCGACCGCCACGTCGCATACACAAACTTTAGAAGGCAATCGTCGCCAATCAGGAGGGAATATGGGAAATGGGACGGATCCATGTTGATGACATGACTTCAGAGATACTGTGTACCGCTTTGCGTGATTTTAGGGCAAAATCTGTAGGAGCAGTTAATGTGTTTTGCTACAATCAGCCTGATGGTGGCGCTAGAAGAGGTCCAAGAGAGAAATGAGGGGTGGAGGTTGTGGTTTGGCAGCCAAGGAGTGTGTGTACTAAGTTTGGCATGGATAGGGGAGTTACTACAGGGAGTCCTCCCAAATCTTTGTTTTTCTCCTTCTTTATATTAACCATTTGAACCCTAGCGTCCATATTCTGAGAACAAGCTCACAACGGCTGCGAGGCGTTGTGAGCTTGTAGATTGGCTATTTTCAGCAAAGAGGTTTGGTGTAGAGGGGGGAAAGAACAGACTAAGTACAGAGTATAAGGTCAAGTTTATTAACACTTCCCCAGCCGGCCCAGAATGGCTTGTTGTTGTGAAATTTCTATAATTGTATTATGATCTGAGACATAATATTATGATTATAAACATTAGCGCACTCCCTCTCCCCCGCCGTTTTGTTTTGGTTTTCGATCCCCCGGTCGTGAACTCACCATAAATATCTTGATTTCCATTGGCTTCGCGTGCGTGATCCGTGCACATCGTGGTAAACAAATGTAATCCCGTCGATATGAAGACCTTTGATCTGGTCGAAAACATCCCCGAGATGCGCTATGCTAACGCTTCCTCCTCCAATGAAAGTGAACGGAAAATTTGGTATAGAGAAGGGATAGTGACCAGAAGCACTTCCGGTTCATGTGCAGAGAAGAATGATGCAATTGGTTAGACGGGTGGTGAGACAGCGAAGGGGTAGCGATCGTTTTTTTCGATCATTATCACTTATTTCATTTTTAATGACCTAGTCCGGAAAATTACGGTCGGCTAATTCGAGTACAGATGATGTCCGGTATATTACGGTTTTAATATTAAGTGGCTCCACGTGGCTGGGGAAGGGTTAAGTATTGACGGTTCAAGTGGTTAAATATCTGAAAATACAAATTGACCTGAATCCAAAAATACACTGATGATTGTGCTGTCAAACGATGAAACTATATGGAATCTATATGAAAAGGTTGTGGGGGTCCCTGCTTCATGTCTCTCTCAACTAAGGGGTCCTTGGCCTGAACAATATACTATCAAAAAGAAAAGATCTGTACATTGAAACTATAGGATAGGATACCATTATGAAGCGACTTTCAAAGAAAAGCACTGTATAAATTAGATGTATTATTATTATCATCATCATCATCATCATCATCATCATCATCATCATCATCATGAAGTCAAGCCTGTGATGGTAACCGGTTCCTTTTGGCTGATGACTCAGCTCTCCTAGTCTTTCTCACCATGATAAATCACAAGTAGAAACATTAGACTGAGTGCACAACTCCACAATATCAGCATCTGGTTATCGGACCATCAGTTGACATCAGCACAGTGAGTTCAGAGCTATGGCGTTCCAGCACACAGACACACACAGTGGTTCATTTATAGCAGTGGTTCTCAACCTTTTCAGGCTGCGACCCCAAAATAATCATAGTTTAACTGGGGACCCCCAATAAGAGTTGAGGCATTACATTTGTGTAACACGGTTGAATTGTGAAAATAGCCGATCTACATGCTCACAACGCCTCGCAAGCATGTAGATCAGCTATTTTCCCAATTTCTGCCTCTAATATTTGACAGTTTGGCCAATGTTTAATTTGTCATTTTAGAGCTATTAAAAATTCCTTAAATTGTCACTTTAGAAAAACCCTCTATAGTATAGTAATAAAAAAAAACATAAAGTTTAAGTAATCTATACACTTAAACTTTATGTTGGTTTGTTTACTGTTGTGTGAGAAAACAATGTTGCACATTAAGCTAATCATCTGGGGACCCCCAAAGATAATATGGGGTCCCGACCCACAGGTTGAGAACCACTGACTTATAGCACTGCTTCTCAACATGACGTTCGGGGACCACCAGGGGTCCAAATATACCCTTGCCGGTCTGTAACTCTGACAGTGAACACATGAAACCAAATGGACCTGTATTGGTTCATTTGCACACTGTCAAAGTTCTCCGAATATGGACGCTATAGGATTCAAATGGTTAATATAAAAAAGGACAAACAAGTTTAAGTTTCTATCACACAAAGATTTGGAGGACCCCCTGTAACTTGATATAATCCATCGAACTGTCTATTTCACAGGGGAAATTCAATAAAGTTTCCCCTTTCTTTTCTTTCTTTTACAGAATATTTTTTTGCTTGTTTTTGCCATTGTTTGCACCTGCATCGTCCAACCTGTAGAATGCTGACACGCCCACTTTGGTTCCAGTTCCGAACCAATGTTCAGGGTTCTGAATCAATTCATTTTCAGTTCAACATTAGGCAGGGGAAAGAAACGGTTCCACCCCAATGGAAAAGGGACCTCAGGGTTAAATGAATACTGAGGAGTTTACAGTGGGCCCTTTCAACCGAGGCTGAACAGGTTCTGTTCTTATTTCCTGCCTAATGTTGAACCAGTTCAGAGTGTTGCTGAAAATGGATTGCTTCAGAGCCCTACAAGTTGGTTCAGAACTGAAACAAAAAAACAGATACTTGCTTTTTTTCTTGCCCTGAACAGGGAACTGGAGTGGGCGTGTCACTATATTCTACAGGTTGGAAGATGCAGATGCAATAAACGCAATGCCAAAACTGTGATAACAAGAAAAAAACACATCAGCTACCTGGGTTGCATCCTGGAGGCTAACCTATCCAGTGAAAAAATAACTAGCAAGGTAATTAAAAAAGTCAACCAACAAATTTGTTTCTTGCATAGGGTTGCCCCGCTGATCAATATTAAAACACAAAGGAGCTACTCTTATTGGGCCCCTTCAAAATTGGTATCAAATCAAACTTTATTTATTTTATAAGGTATGAAAAGTCACCTTCAGGTGGCTGCTACTCGAGACTTGTAAACAGACTAAGCCCCCATGTTTCCACCCCCCCCCCCCTTTTTCTCCCCATTTTTCTGCTTTTGTAATTGATGTTATCCTATGCAAAGTTCTATCCGTCTGTCTTTCAATGTTATATGAGATACATGAAGTGGTTCCTGTGTAAATAAGCCGTAAAGCTTACTAGGATCTCCTTTTAGTTGACCTTGTACCAGTGATTTGTGCTGTAATGAAACTGTACTTTTTCCAATTGCAAACTGCTAATAAATTCAATCAATCAATCAATCAATCAATCAATCAAAAAGCAAGCAAAAGAAGGCAAGAACTGAGCACTCCTGCGGCCCAGGCAGGCTCTCTAACCATTCAGCGATGCCGCTATCCCCCATTACAATGGTTCTGCTTAAAACACGTGGAAACGCGGGCCAGTTCAAGGCCAGTTCTGTGAAAGCATCAAGGTTCCAAGAATCTACAACGGAACTAGTTCTAGAACCAAAGTTTTTTTGGTGGATTGTTGAGGTCCCAGTCAGAGGTATAGAAAAATGGAGAATCACTGACTTACAGTCATTGTGGACATCAGACATGGCCACAATACTCCGGGCACACAGACAACGCACGCACGCACGCACGCACACACACACACACACACACTGTTTAAAGCAGGGGTCTTCAACGTTTTCAGGCCAAGGACCCCTTAGTTGAGAGAGAGATGAAGCAGGGACCCCCATAACCTTTTCATAGATTCTATATAATTTCATTGTTTGACAGCAAAATCATCAGTGTATTTTGTTTTCATGTCAATTTGTGTTTTCAGATATTTAACCACTTGAACCATCAATACTTAATAAACTTGAACTTTCAGTCTGTCCCTTTTCCCTTCTACACCAAACCTCTTTGCCAAAAATAGCCGATCTACAAGCTCACAACGCCTTGCAGCGCGAGGCGTTGTGAGCTTGTAGATTGGCTATTTTTGGCTAAAGTCTCCAGAATATGGACGCTACGGTTCAAGTGGTTAACATAAAAGAAAATCACTCAAAGATTTGGAGGACCCCCTGTAGTAACTCTGGGGATCCCCTGTTGAAGAGCCTTGTTTTAAAGAGAAAGAGGATGCAGTTTGCGGTTCACTCACTGGGTTCTTATCGGGGTGAATGGTCAGAGCCAGCTTCTTGAAGGCCTTGCGGATCTCCTTGGTGGTGGCATCTCTGCTGACGCCCAGCAGTGCGTAGTAATCCTGGCTGTCCGCTGCTGCCCACACCACCGCCAGCACCAACAGCATGCCCAGCAGCAGCACTCTGAGCCCGCTGTCTGCCATCCTGGAGGGCATTATAACTACCAACCCCTGGTAAATACTAACTGCCTGGTAACTAACAACAAACTAGCCCAGGTAAATACTTGCTATAAATACCAACTACCCTGGTATTTACCTGACCATGGTGAATACCTTAGCACTGGTAAATAAATATCCTTGTAACCCTGGTAAAATACCTGACCATGGTTACCTCTGTAGTGAATACTTAACCTTCCTATTACTGCTTAATACCTGAACCTAATGAATGGTTTATCTATCTATCTTAATCTACCGTATTATTAAAAACTTAACCCTGCTAGTCAGCTGAATACTACTTGGTAATGTACATTCAGTCTATTATTCCCTGACATTTAATGTGTTCAGTCAGTGTATTAAAGGGGTGTGTTCAGTATGTTAAGTGGGTGTGACAGATCTGGCAGAGAGACAGACACACAGACATACACGTAGACAGACAGACAGACAGACAGACAGACAGACAGACTTATTAGCATATAGTTTAAAAAAAACGTGTGGGAAAGAAAAACATATTCCCAATGATCTCATTAGCTATATTACCTTTCAGTTTGATTAGTGAAACAAAATAAATGTCTACAAAACAAACAAAACATTGTGAGTAGAGATGTAAAGTGGGCAGTTAACTTTCGCAAAATTAAGCTAACAAAACATATTTTACAACTGACTATTTAACAGATATTGGCTTTGAAGCATAAAACAAACTCTAAAACTGGCAAAGGAACAACACGTGCGTGTAAAGTACTGTTAATCGTGCTAGTTTAAAAGCATTAACTAGCTCCTTTCGGAACCTCTCCCTCTGCTATGCAGCTCCGAGATGAGGTTCCTCACTCTTATCATACACAATCGGTCCAATGCGGGGGAAGCTCCGCCGTTCGCTCCGCCGTTCGCGAACACTTCTTACCTTTTGTGAACATTCTATCCAAAAAGTAAAAGTCCTATGCCAGTCTCTCATCTGTTTACTTCGTAAGCGTGGAAGAAAATCGAAGCAGCGTGTTGAAAAAAGCGTTTATATCGCTCATTTTGTCAGCCGGTGCATTATTTTCCCCACTATAATTCGTTGTGTCTATACCACGTGACCAGGGGAGGTAGTCATGTTTCCTATGCGGCTGCAACTTCTGGAATGTCTAAAAAAAATACACACACACAAGACCGGCTGACAAAATGAGCGGTAAAAGCTCTTTATTTCAACACGCTGCTTCGATTTTCTTCCACGCTTGAGAAGTGAACAGATGGTAGACCGGCATAGGACCTTTATTTTTTGGATATAATGTTCACAAAAGGTAAGAAGTGTTCCTTGACGGCTGAGCTTCCGCATCGGAAACGATTGTGGATGACAAGAGTGAGGAACCTCATCTCGAAAGGTGCTATTTTACAACTGACTATTTAACAGATATTGGCTTGAAACAACAAACTCTAAAACTGGCAAGAGAACAACACGTGCGTGTACAGTACCGCTGGATGTGCGGTTAATCGTGCTAATTTAAAATAATAACAGTTACCATGTCCAGTCCATGTCTGATCTGATGTAGTTTAAAGTTGCATCAGGAGCAGCTTGCAGTCCGCCTCTGTGTCCGGCCCACCGGCATCATGACGTATGCACGCAATACACACGTTGTGACGTAGGCAGTGGTTCTCAACCTGTGGGTCGGGACCCCCAGGGAGGTCCCCAAATTATTTTGGGGGGTCCCCAGATGATTAGCTTATGTGCTTGTGCAACACGGTTTTCTCACTCAACAGTAAACAAACCAACATAAACTTTAAATGAATAGAGAATGTATGCACACAAGTGACAATTTAAGGACTTTTTAATACCTCTGAAATGACAAATTAGAATTGGCCAAATATTAGAGGCAGTAGGCTAATTGTGAAAATAGACGATCTACATGTAGATCTGCTATTTTCACAATAGAACTGTTATAATTTATACAAAATGTAATCGTCAGGGTGGGGGGGTCCCAGTTAAAATATGATTATTTTGGGGGTCATGGCCTGAAAAGGTTGAGAAACACTGACAGCTCGAAGAAAGGGAACTCACACTCACTCAAAATGTTTTCATTTCAATGATCCCCAAAATCAGTTTTATTTGTGTTTTATTTTTGAAAAAGGTGAAAGTAATAGCGGAAATAGCAGATTATACAAGATGGAATATGTGGTCCTCGACGTGGCAAATGGGGGGCGCGGTAGGGCTGCCGCCTCGCGGCTAGAAGGTCCCGGGTTCGATTTCCACCAGGGAGGCTGCCTCCACCTGGGGGTCATTTTAAATGAAAACTAATATGGGATACCCAATAACTTTGATTGGCTCCCACAAAGTATGTCAAGGGAGTTGGGTTTGACAAAGTTAAGAGGTGATAGTATACACCTTTATGAACACATTCTTGAAGAAAGCTAGTGATTTAGATTTAGTTCCCAGGTTGGTCTAGCAATATGCTAACTTTCCCTTACTAAGGTTATTTAATTACAATCATTTCAGCAACACAACAGTGGGCGGGGTCCATGAGCCAACTCAAGGTTGTTGACTGATTTACCACTGTTTTAAGTCAATCAGAATCCAGTATCTGAACGGTGTCAGGCTTAATCGCCTTTAACATTTTCGCCAGGTCTTTTCGCGGGGCACTTTTGCCGTGGAGGAGAGTGTTTTCACCTAACCTATCTGGCCGTTTCACCGCCGTTGAAGAGCCATTTCGCCCACGCTGTCCATGGTTCCATATTACCCTTGTCATTTACATATTATTTTGACTGTGACAGTGGTGTCCAGTGGCGTCAGTTCAGAAAAAGCTAAGGTATGGCAACATGTTGCCATACCTTATCCACAGGGGGGTCCGCTCACTATCCCGACTATCCGCTGTTCCGACGCGTCGGCAGGTTAGTTACTTAGCGTAAGGCAGGTTAGTTATTTAGCGTAAGGCAGGTTAGTTACTTAGCGTAAGGCAGGTTAGTTACTTAGCGTCGGCAGGTTAGTTACTGAGGTAAAGTTTTCTGAGGTTAGGTTTAGGGTTGGGGGTAGAGTTAGGGTTAGTTTTATGTTGCCATACCTTAGCTTTTTTTTTACTGACGTCACTGGCACTCTGAGCTGCCCAGTCTGTGCTCTCTGCATACGCATCAGAGAGAAATAACATCGTGCTTTAGGAGGACCGGACTGTGGACTTTTTGCCCTGTGCAAAGCCCTAAATGATTCCAATAGTTTTAACTTCTAATCTGTAGCCTATTAATGTGATTTCTATGGAGTGGCATTGCATAGGATAGCCGTCACCGTTGTTTGACAGGTAACACCACTGGCAAGCAAACATGGACAGTCTGAGGGTAGGCAAAATGGCTCTTCAACAGCGGTGAATCGACCAGACAGGCCTGGTGAAAAGGCTCTCCTCCACGGTGAAAAAGCCACGCGAAAAGACCAAATGCGTGAAGGCGAAAATGTTATAGGCGAAAGTGCTGGTGACCATCTGAACATGTCACATGTGACCACAAAAAGTGGTAGAAAATGGATTTTCCACCCCTGGTTTAGCCTCGGGAACCCAGGCTTTTATTTTGGCGATACCCCTGGTTGTAGCTCTCTTGAACGCACCTTAGAACGCCACGCATGCTGGAGGCGACGGAGGTGACGTCATATCCCGGCGCCTTCATAGTTCATACCGCTCATGTTTGGTTTGAAAAATCTGCTTTTCGTTTTGCCGAGTTGTCTCTCCATAGTTATATTATATTGTTATAGTCCTCCCCTGACGTTTTATTAGTGGTAAACCTTTCCTCTGTTTGGTTTGGCAGACAAACTAAACAAACAGACAGTGTGAGAGTTGATTACTGGACGTTTTAAACGATATAACCGAACATCAGATATTGTTTTACTGCCACACATCTGCTAACGACTCATCCATGGATATACAAGGTAAATAACTAAACAACACATGTCGTGTGAAGTGTTTCTGCTTGTGTTTCTGTTGTTATCTGTACTTTTAAGTTCCTTTACATTGTGAATGTAGGACCGTCCTTAACCTTGGTAAACACTGATTTAGTTTTATTAATAGTTGTATTTATTTATTTGTGTGCAGCACAGGTTTTTTTATTTGAAGACTTTATTAGAAGTTTGCATTGGAAAAGGTACAGTTTCATGACGGTACAGTTCACTGGTACACGGTCTACTAAAAGGAGATCCATGAAAAGACTAAGCTTATTTCCACAGGAAACCGTTTAAGTATCTCATATAAGGTTGACTGTCCGTTAGCTCCTTTCGGAACCCCTCACTCCACTGCTACGCAGCTCGGAGGCGTAGCAGTGTAGTGAGGGGTTCCGAAAGGAGCTAACTGTCCGTGTATTACTGTGAAGAAGATGAGACAGCTGCTTATTAACCGTGTGTCTGTGTGTGTATTGCCTTTAGATAGAGCCGCAAATTGCAACACTAGAATTGTGTTTAATCCGATGAATCTAGGGTTGCAATACCTCCCAGAGTTCAAACCTGCTGGTCAAACCTGGGATAGGGAATTCACTCTTTGTAAAGTCCTGCCCCTCTTCGCACCCATAGGTTGCTGTGTCTTGTTAAGACAAAAGTCCTTTCTCTCCATCCACTACCATTTTAATTCAGTTGCTTCTTATTGTTATTCTGTGTGTTCAATTCTCATTTTAAACTTGGTTTCAGTATAAAGGAGCCTCTCAGGTGCAGTATAGTGACTGGGCATGTTTTTAAATGTTTTATTCCTCCAACAATGATGTTTTAGCAAATTCAACATAAAAAAAGGCGGGACAAGGCAGATAGAGCCTAATATATAGCCGAACGACAAGTTCACAACGCCTCGGTAAAGCCCGTATCATAGTCGGGTCCGCGGTGGAAGGCTTTACACCGCGGTGTAGTCTTTTCGAGTCTTTTTGAGTCATGAAACTACAACGTTACATCATTCCTCACGGTGGAGAGCTTTCCACCGTGAGTCCCAACACATCTCTCTGTTTTTACTATCAGACAGACAGGCTCTACACCCCGTTCACTGATTGGTCAATCTAGACTAGTCAGTCACGGTGAATAGGACTCCACCGTGGCGTACTATGATGGCCTGCACTTATTTTCTGACTTGAGGTGGAAAGCTTTCCACCTCAAATTTGCGGTGGATAGGTCTCCACCGTACACTCTGATACGGGCTTTACATGTCATTAGGTTGAACACTAGGGTGCATCAAATTTCAATGCAAAATATTTAATGTCAAAATTTCATTTCATTCCATCTAGAACTTTGTTCCAATGTCTATACAAATGATTTTAGCAAAGTTTGGGGAAAATTCATTCATAGTTAGAGGTGCAACGCAGCATGTCAAATTTAGGGAAAAGTGATATTTCGGCTACTTTTAGAGCTTTCATTTCTTGATAACATGACATGGCAATTTCTCCAAAATACAACAAATAGTTTGTGAGAAGGTGTTTCTGACAAGAGAAAAGGTGTTTAATCAAGAAGAAACATTTACATTTTCATTGAAAAATGTTTGAAAATATTGAAATATTGTCCTAGTTAAGTGACATTTCGGCTGCTTTTAGAACTAATTTCTTGATAACATGACATGGCAATTTCTAAAAAAATACAACAAATAGTTTGTGAGGAGGTGTTTCTGCCAAGAGACAAGGTGTTTAATCAAGAAGAAACATTTAAATTTTCATTGAAAAATGTTTAAAAATATTGAAATATTGTCCTAGTCATTCACTGTGTTTAGCTTGCGCTTGTAGGAGCGAAGATTGGGCTGTTCACGGCGGTCATGCTCAACTAAATGCAGCACTTTCTGAAGGTGTTGCTCACAAAGTCTGATGTGAGTTTGACCCCTCACTCGGCACAGTCATTCACAACATTGATGGCACGCACATTCACCACACCTGCCTGGAATGATGCACTGGTACCCCAATCCTCTACATTGAGTGGAAGAAATGCTGTATCGATTTGCAACTGGTGCATACCGAACGAGCAGTCTGGGTTGGCAAGGTCGGCTAACCTGGTGGCCGGTGAGAGGACTGGAAACTTTGGCTTACCGAAACCAGTGCCAAAGTGCTACTGTGGGGCTCGCATGGGGAGGTTAACTGGTTTGTGCTCCAAGATGGCATCTGCAAGTGCATGCTGCTGATTAGCTGGTGCTGAGGAGTGCCAGGGGCAGCATCTAGTGTGCCCCATCCACAAAGGGGAAAGACGAGGCATGCGGAGAGATGATCACCTGGCTGACATGCAAACTACTACAGGGCTGGTGCTGTGCTGACCAGGTTGTCAATATGGTATTCGACACCACTTCATCAAACACAGGCAATCTCACAGCAGCCTGCATTGCCATCCAGCTCTCACTTGGTAGACCACTGCTCTTGTCCGGGTGCTGGCATCACATTGGTGAGGTGCTCCTCAGCCACATCTTTACTGACCTCACCCTCACCAGAGGTTGTTTAGGTGTCTAAAGTACAACTGGAGCTTGCTGCTGCACAACTACAGTGGCCCATTGTTCCTGGGCAAGTTAAGTGCTGAATTCACCATGTGTGCTGCTGCAGTGATAGACTACAGACGAGGTGAGTGCGACTACCATGACTTTGTGCAGCTGTGTCTTCTCTGGGTGCAGATGATGTAGACTCCAGTAAACTTCCAATGGCCTGGACTGTGCACAAGGCACGCTGGATGGGCAAGCTCCTCTACACTCTCTAGATGGCTTTGATGGAACAGCACATCTTGCATCCCCATGGCACCGTCACCACACGGCAGCAGGTGCCAAAGATTCTGGCATTTGCCAACTTCATTACGCATATCTACGCAACATGGTGGCTGACCTGTAACAGCAGTAGATGCCGCACGGAATTACCTCAAACAACTGAGTACGTCTGTTGACGAGGGCATTGCAACATCAGCCATGAAAGTGCAGGAAGCACCACTAGATGCTGCCCCTGGCACTCCTCAGCACCAAGATGCCAGCTGATCAGCAGCATGCACTTGCGGATGCCATCTTGGAGCACAAACCAGATAACCTCCCCATGCGAGCCCCACAATAGCACTTTGGCACTTTCGGTAAGCCAAAGTTTCCAGTCCTCTCACCGGCCACCAGGTTAGCCGATCTTGCCAACCCAGACTGCTGGTTCGGTATGCACCAGTTGCAAATCGATACAGCATTTCTTCCACTCAATGTAGAGGATTGGGGAACCAGTGCATCATTCCAGGCAGGTGTGGTGAATGTGCGTGCCATCAATGTTGTGAATGACTGTGCCGAGCGAGGGGTCAAACTCACATCAGACTTTGTGGCAGCAGCCAAGTGAGCAACACCTTCAGAATGTGCTGCAATCAGTTGAGCATGACCACTGTGAACAGCCCAATATTCGCTCCTATAAGTGCTAGCTGAACACAGTGGACTAGGACAATATTTAAATATTTTTCAGTGACTTTCAATGAAAATGTAAATGTTTCTTTTTGATTAAACACCTTTTCTCTTGGCAGAAACACCTCCTCACAAACTATTTGTTGTATTTTTGAGAAATTGTCATGTCATGTTATCAAAACACGAGAGTTCTAAAAGCAGCCGAAATGTCACTTAACTAGGACAATATTTCAAGATTTTCAATACTTTTTCAGTGACTTTCAATGAAAATGTAAATGTTTCTTCTTGATTAAACATGCTTTCTCTTGTCAAAAACACCTTCTCACAAACTATTTGTTGTATTTTTGAGAAATTGTCATGTTATCAAGAAATGAAAGCTCTAAAAGCAGCCGAAATTTCACTTTTTCCTAAATTTGACATGCTGCGTTGCACCTCTAACTATGAATGAATTTCCCCCAAACTTTGCTAAAATCATTTGTATAGACAGTGGAACAAAGTTCTAGATGGAATGAGATGAAATTTTGTTGCATTGAATTTTGATGCACCCTATTGAACACCCTTTGGTCCGACCACCAAAACCTAACCTTAACCCTAACCTCAGTAAAACTATGCCTAACCCTAACCTCAGTAACCGTGACGCGGGTGATTATCTAACCTGCCGACGCTGGTGAGTGATTATCTAAATAACCTGCCGACGCTGTTCGGCCCGGAGTTCGACCTATGGGGCAGTCCCCAACGCCTCAAACTGCGAGCGTTGTGAGCTTGTAGATCTCCTATTTTTGGCTAAATTTCTTTGAATATGGACACTAGAGTTCAAGTGGTTCATATAAAAAAGGAAAAAAAAATGTTTGTATCACAAAGATTTGGAGGACCCGTAGTAGTAAATCTGAGGACCCCCTGTTGAAGACCCCTGTCCTATTAGCCTCGCGTAGCCAGGCTTAACTCATCTGCGAAGAGAAAAGCCTGGTGACAATAGAAGGCAGAAACCGTTCTAGGAGGGGAATGTAAACAGACCCGCATCGCATGACGTAGCGTCCGTTAAAAGCAGCACTTCTGCTAGAAATCTTGGAACCAACCAGAAGGCATATTGTCTACAGGGTGCTGTCCTATATGATCCCATGCCTGGCCTACTCTCATTGCTAACTGGAAGTGTTTGTCCCCTGCAGCGTGTTCTGAACCCATGGCCTTGGGGTCCCCCACCTCCCCTAAACCGGGCCCTGGAGCCCAGTTCCTGCCGGGCTTCCTGATGGGGGACCTGCCAGCCCCCGCCAGCCCCCAACCACGCGCCTTCAACCTGTCCTCGCCCATCACAGAGCACCGGAGCTTCCAGCACACTGGTAACACCACCACCACACTGTACATCTCATTATGGCAAGCAGGGGTGTCGCACCAAATCCTGGGCCCTGGGTACAAGGATTCACTGTGGGCCCCCCATGAATGTTCTTCATAGGGGGAGGGGGTTTAACCCGTTTAGACTGGGAACGCATTATTAGGCAATATTTTGTGCTTTAGCTATTTAAAAATGGCAGATATGCAAGCTCACAGTGCTGCGAGCTTGTAGATCTTGTTTGAATATTTCAAATCCTTCTATGGTTAAAAAAAAATAAAAATCTTTCTATGTCAGTGGTGCTTAAAACCTTTTCATGTCAAGGACCCCCATATGTATTTTGGCCACGGACCCCCATCTCAAAATATTTAGTTCCAGGGACCCCCCAGAAGCAAACTTTTAGTTACAAATGTTCGCTTAAAAAATGCATATATTCAAATACTTGCACACATTTTCACGACTTTTCAAAAATAGCAGATCTGATCTACAAGCTCGCAGCGCAGCACCGCTTGTATATCTGCTATTTTTCAGTAGCTAAAGTAATTAAGGCCCCTCCACCTTGGGCCCTAGTAACTCAGTCCCACTTTCCCCCCACTTTTGACGCCCCTGGTAAAAGTCTTATATTTATTGTAAAATTATTTGTCTTCTTCAGGAGGCTCCGCCCCCCAGCCTGTCGTCCCCGCCCCCAAAGACAAGAGTGGCGCTCCGCCCATCCGCAGTATCTACGACGACCTGACCTCTACGGCTGCCATGGTGACCACACCGCTCAGCTCACACAGACAGGTAACCATAGCAACCACACCTTTCACACAGACAGGTAACCATAGCAACCACACCTCTCAGCTCACACAGACAGGTGACCATAGCAACCATACCTCTCACACAGACAGGTAACCATAGCAACCACACCCTCACACAGACAGGTAACCATAGCAACCATACCTCTCAGCTCACACAGACAGGTAACCATAGCAACCACACCTCTCAGCTCACACATACAGGTAACCATAGCAACCACACCTCTCAGCTCACACAGACAGGTAACCATAGCAACCACACCTCTCAGCTCACACAGACAGGTGACCATAGCAACCATACCTCTCACACAGACAGGTAACCATAGCAACCACACCTCTCAGCTCACACAGACAGGTAACCATAGCAACCACACCTCTCAGCTTACACAGACAGGTAACTATGGCGACCACAACGACAGGTAACCATAGCAACCACACAAACCCATAAGACAAATATGGGTAAATTCTCCTTCTACAACACTGCCACCCAGGTGTGGAATTCCTTGACTACCTCCCTTAAAACATGCAGCTTGCTGGCATCCTTCAAAACTGCCCTGAAAACTCACCTTTCAGGAGGCCAGAGAAGGAGGTAGTTATCACTTCTCCCATAGACAGGCCAGAAGTGAGCACCCCCCCCCCACCTTACCTTAGCCCCACCACCTTGTTTCCCCGATCCTTACATACAGTATAGTGTTTTTATAATTGCAATATTATTGAATGTTTTCTTTGCTTGCTATTTGTTATGTCCATGAATTAAATACCGAGGACCTCCAACGTAAAAAAAGACTGTAAAGGGACAGAGTGTGTGTGTGTGTGTGTGTGTGTGTGTGTGTATATGGAGATAGTCCAACATTTGAAACTGTCTTGTCTTGTCTTGTCTGTGTCTCCAGCCTTTCTCCGTCTTCCAGTCTCCTGTGTTGGGACATCAGGCATCAACTCCAGGAACTGGTAATTCTGCTCTGTTACTAACCCTACAGATCAATCTCAGAAAAATAGAATATTTTGTAAAAGCAAATATTCTTGAAACGTTCATATATTTCTTTTAGCCGGGGACCCAGTCACCCAAAATGTGAGATGACCTGTGATGTCTTGCCTTACTTTTTATTTCAGTTTGATCTATTAGTTTGGTCATTAAGGTCCACAGAATGAGAGGCCTGCTCTGCCGAAAACATCGCAAAAAAAAGTTATGGCCATTTGTATATTCACTGTCCCATCGACTTCACTTTAAGTAGCATGTGAGGGGTCAAACTAGGGGTTCTTCACGAGTCTGAATCCATTGGAAGCATTTGTTTTGCACGAAAAACATTCCTTGGGTTAAAAATGGCCCCCCTAAACTGTGAAAAGTGATGACTCACCAGAAGATTTTTTAACACTATACACTACTATACTATACTATCTATTGTGAAAATAGCTGATCTACATGCTCACAACGCCTCTAGAGGTATTACAAATTGTCACTTAAATGTGCAGATACCTTCTATACACTTAAACTTTATGTTGGGTTGTTTACTGTGAGTGAGAAAACAATGTTGCACATTAAGCCAATCATCTGGGGACCCCCCAAACTATTTTGGGTACCCCCCCCTGGGTGTCCTGACCCACAGGTTGAGAACCACTGCTCTAGGACATGTGAATAATGAACAAACACTTTATAGCTATGGATACTATCATTCACAATACAGAGCTTTAATGTTTTAGCAAAACCTGTAGTTTTGACCAAATAAATATCACTATTTGTACTGGTCATCATGACAACATTTTTGTTTCTAATCCCTTATCGGGTCCCGATAAGGGATCATAAAAGACACTCCACCAGCCCAGCCATAAATTGTTCAATGCCTGTAGAAACCCTCGTCCCGGAAATTGATACATAAGCATCTCACGTACCACCAACAGTTTTTTTCCCCCACGGTTGTGAGACTGCTAAATAAGCTGTAGTGAAGGATTGGCTTTACCCTTTGCAGGGTTTCCACGGTCATGGAATTCCTGGAAATATTTTGAAATTAGAAAAATATTTTTCCAGTGCTTGAAAAGTTTTGGAATTGATCAAGGGTTCTGGAAGGTCCTGGAAAACAATAGCTATGCATTGTCTTTGGTTATTGATTTTGTTAATACCTCTGAAATGACAAATTAAACATTGGCCAAATTGTCAAATATTAGATGCAGAAATTGTGAAAATAGCAGATCTACATGCATGTAGATCTGCTATTTTCACAATAAAACAGTGTTATACAAAATTGGTACATCCCTATTTCTAATGGGTGAATCTTCCAACTGTAACGATCCTTGTTAATCAGCAGTTTTCTTTCCTGTGTGTGTGTGTGTGTGTGTGTGTGTAGTTTCTAGTAGTTCATGCAGACAGGTGCTAATGTCTCCAGCTCAGGTCGATCCCTTCTACAGCCAGGGGGAGGCGCTGTCGTCCAACGACCATCTGGACCAGACCTGGGTTACTGTGTTTGGGTACAAAATAAATACCATTACCACTAGATAATACTAACATATCTATCTGCTACTATATCACTGCTTTTTACTATTACCCCTACTTTGAACCTTTTAATTGGAAACAATATAATTAAAAGTGTGTGTGTGTGTGTGTGTGTGTGTGTGTGTGTGTGTGTGTGTGTGTGTGTGTGTGTGTGTGTGTGTGTGTGTGTGTGTGCGCGTGCGTGCGTGCGTGTGTGTGTGTGTGTTTGCGCGTGCATGTGCTTGTGTGCGTCAGGTTCCCACCAGCGTCCGCCTCGTTCATCTTGCTGCAGTTTGCTCAGTATGGAAACATTCTCAAACACACGGTAAGAAACACACAAAACATGCTTTCTTCACATGAAAAAAACATGGTTCTCAAAGTCATGGACCCCCAAAATTACATGTTTTTGGCCACGGACCCCCATCTCAAAATATGTTGTTCCAGGGACCCCTGGAAGCAAACAGTTTTGAGTTACAAATGTTTGTTTTTGAAAGGATCTTTTGAAATAATTTTTCAAAAATAGCGAGTGCCGTGCTACTCATATATATCCGCCACCGTTGCCCCGATCCATGCCAAACTTTGCACACACACTCCTTGGCTGCCAAACCACAACCCCTCATTTCTCACATGGCCCTCTTCTCACGCCACCATGAGGCCGATTCTTGCAAAACACATTTTTGGACACTGCTCCTACAGATTTTGCCCTAACATCACGCAAAGCGATACATTGTATCTCTAAAGTCATGTCATCAACATGGATCTGTCCCATTAACCATATTCTGTCACAGATATTTTCATCTGTATCTTACCATCCACTTGAATGGAGAAATATATTTTTTTGTATCTTGCCCAGTGGGAATAGGCCTTTAGGGAGTCTTACTGGTTATATTGCTGTTGATGTACTGACATTATTATATTGCTTATTATATTGATGTATTGCCTGCTTATTGTGAGTCGCTTTGGATTAAAATCTTCTGCTAAATGCCTAAACTGTGTTTAACTGTGTGTGTGTGTAGATGTCCAGTCCAGGGAACTGGATGCACCTGCAGTACCAGTCGGTGCTGCAGGCCAGGAAGGCTCTGTCTAAAGATGGGAAGGTGTTTGGAGACTGGCTCATGGTGGGAGTGAAGCCCTGTATTGACAAGGTGAGGAGCCAAGCGTATTGGAGAGGAGCATTCTTTACTAGAGAACTAGAGAAGTTCTCAACCTTTTCAGGCTGCGACCCCCCAAAATAATCATATTTGAACTGGGGACCCCCCACCTTGACGGGCACTAAGAGTTTAGGCATTACATTTTGTATAACACGGTTCTATTGTGAAAATAACCTATCTATATGCTCACAACGCCTCTGCTAGCATGATGTGACTCTATTCCTCTCACATTCAAAGCAGCCACATGTGACACTCTTGGCTGCTTCTCTCTTGATCCCGTTGATCTAATTCTATTTATTTATTTACTTTGGGGGGTATCAAATGTGAGCTTACCATAATCATAGTAATCCTTAAAGGCAGGCATTGACACTTAAGGCTTGCCCCGGTAGGTAAATAAAACTTTTGGGCAGGTGAAGTTGGCTTTCAGGTCGCCCGATCGGGCAAGTGCTCATTTGAGTCTATAAACACAACACCAGATATCTGTCTAAACATCTGAACGTGGCCAGCGTGCTCTGTCTTCTGGTCTGTGGAATGTAAAATAAGAGCACTGTTTACCTATAATGTGCTGTTTTTACTGTTGCTACACTTGAAAATATAAAATGACATGTGTGAAACCATAGACATATTCAATCATAGCTATGTAGGTTTTTGGAATTAGAGGTACTGAGATATGATTTTTTTTTTATCGCACAGCCCCAGAAAGTAAAGAAACAAGTGTTATATTGAGTGGTAATTAAAATCATTTTATAATGGATGATTTAATTTTAGGGCAAGTGGGCATGACTTTTGGGCAAGTAGAACATGACTTGTACTTGCCCGACGGGCAAGTGTCTCTGACACCTTAGTGTCAACCCCTGCTTAATGGAGAGAAAGTACAGTTATGTACAGTCAACAAAATAGGCTATTTCTGAAGGAAGAATACTTTTTATTGTGCCTAAAACAATTTCAAGGTAAATTGTTAACGTAATTGCAAAAAAGTGCCATTATCCAATTAATCGATTAATCATTTAAATAATCGCCCGATTAATCGATTATGAAAATAATTGTTAGTTGCAGCCTTAGTATTAATAGAAATGTGTGTGTGTGTGTGTGTGTGTGTGTGTGTGTGTGTGTGTGTGTGTGTGTGTGTGTGTGTGTGTGTGTGTGTGTGTGTGTGTGTGTGTGTGTGTGTGTGTGTGTGTGTGTGTGTGTGTGTGTGTGTGTGTGTGTGTGTGTGTGTGTGTGTGTGTGTGTGTGTGTCTAGAGTGTGATGGAGTCTTCAGAAGCAGTGAACTCCACCATCAGCAGCCCCGCTCCCTCGGCCCTGCGCTCTCCTGCTCACGTTCTGCCCTCCACTCCTCGCTCCTCCATGAGACCGCTCAGTGCTGCTTACAAGGCCTCCAGTGACGACTACCAGGTAGGGATGGGACGATATGAAAATGTTATATCACGATTATTGTGACCAAAGAAATCGCAATTTATGATATTATCGCGATAATCAAAATCCATTATCCTGGGGCGGAACATTTGCGAAAAAATAGCAGATCTACAAGCTCACAACGCGTCGCTTTGTGAGCTTGTATCAAATATTTGCTTCTGGGTGGTCCCTGGAACAACATATTTTGAGTTGGGGGTCCGCGGCCAAATACATGTTAATTTTGGGGGTCCTTGACATGAAAAAATCTGAGAACCACTGATTTAGAAGAAGGATTTAGGAAACATTTATAGAATCGGGTCAAAAATATTCAAAGCCTCGCACAAATGTTCACGATTTTTCAGAAATAGCAGATCTCTATTAATAGTTAACTCATTAAATAATGGTTAAAAGCCTGTAGTCATTATTCAGAATGTCCCATTTCACACATGCCTTCAAGCCTCAGCACCTGTTGCACCGTGATGCGATCTGAGCTTGTAGATCTGCTATTTTCTAAATGTACTGTGTTACTCTCCTCCTCTAGGTGCTGACAGACAGACAGACGCCACGGAAGGAAGATAGCATGGTCTCCAAGGCCATGACCTATATGTTTGGCTGGTGACCTCACCAGCTGGGATCCTCATCCTGGGATACTGTTTCTGCCATGTCTGACCTGTCAGAGAGTGTGTGTGTGTGTGTGTGTGTGTGCGCGTGTGTGTGTGTGCGTGTGTGTGTGTGTGTGTGTGTGTGTGTGCGTGCGTGCGCGCAATTTGTACCAATCAATGACAACATGTTTATTTCTAATGGGTGAATTTTCTAACTGTACTGTGTTTGTTTAACAGCTTTGCCCCCCCTATTCTGTTATTGTATTAATTCCGTTAAGAATAAAGTTTTGTGTAAAACAGTGTGTATTTGTGTATAATAATAATAAGGGTAATAATAATAATAACAATGTATTGCACCTGCAGTAGATTGTCAATTCAAACTGTTTGTGGAGGCCTTAGTATATTTCATAAATAACCAAAAAAGAGCACATGGACCCCAGCTCAGTCCAATTGGATCAGATTTGGGTTATACATTTTAAAGATAGCATTTGATTAATCAAATTTACATTTCTTACTGACATCATGTTTGCTGAGATAAATCAGACATCAAAGTAATCCCAATGCTTGTTTGGGGGTTTTGAAACTACTTCCTGCTGAAGCAGTGTGTGTAGTGATAAATATCACTGGATGTGTTAAAGTTAATGTGACTCGATCGATTCCACAGATAAATATTGTGAAAATAGCCGATCTACATGTAACACAATAATGGACACTGGACATCGTAGAGTTATAATAGGCACTGGGCATAGTTATATATAATGGACACTGGGCATAGAGTTATATACAGTATAATGGACACTAGGCAGTCCAGAAATATCTCGATACAAGTTCAAGTTGTATATATGAAAACATCATAGCATAACCATATGAATGTTGATGTTACAGTTCATTTCAATGAGACAAGAGGGCCGCTCTATTACTTCTGGTAAAGCACCATCTCTGCAGATACTCCAGTTTCTAGATCAGGTGTTTTGGAAGGCCGGCCCAGACAGGTGAAGCACATTCCAGCAGTGGTCTGATGAAGGTCACGTATACCTGGGGCAACACATCTGGAGGGAGCTGTGCTCATTTGGCCACGGTCAGACAATGAACCCTTGGCTCAGTTGGCTGAGCCTTCTTTAGCATAAACTGAACTTGTGCATCCATTTCAGGTCAGAGGAGAGCTGTATTCCAAGGAGCTTGAATGTTATTAACCTGACTCCGCCAGATGGTGGGAGCATTGAGCAGCTCAATACAAATACGCCACCAGCCATCTGACAGTCAGGTTAAAGGGCAAGTTCACCTCTGGGACAACCAGATCTTATTTTATTGTTGTCTGGGACAAGATCAATACAATCCTGAGTGTTTTTATTTATTTATTTATTTTTCAATCTGTGTTTTGAGATATTTTAGTATTTCAGCATGAATGATGATGCATTTTGCTTTATGATGCATCATGCTGCATCATATGATGCAAAATGCATCATATGCATCATCAAAAACCTCAGGATTGTGTTGATCTCGTCCCAAACAACAATAAAATAAGATCTGGTTGTCCCAGAGGTGAACTACTCTGTTACAAATGAAAGTCCGGAATTCATAATGTACTTGTAAAAGTATGAAAGTGTTGGCATCAAAATGTACTTAAAGTACCAAAAGTAAAAGTACAAAATGTTTGAAAATAGCAGATCTAGACTACATGCTCACAACAGACAACACGTCGCATTGCGGCACGTTGTGAGCTTGTAGATCGGCTATAAAATAGGGCTAAAGTGGTTCATGTATGTTTTATAATATTATAATTTATATCTGAAAAGTAACTACTAAGTTTTCAAATAAATGTAGTAGAGTAAAAGTACAATATATGGATCCGAGATGTAGTGGAGTAGAAGTAGACCTAAAAGTACTGGTGAAGTACAAATAACTCAAAATTTAAGTATGGTGGCACCATACTTAAATTTGCTGTGGTGCTTAAGTAAATGTACTTAGTCACTTTACACCACTGTTTTGATTCATTGATTGAAGACTATTAGAAGTTTGCATAGGAAAAGGTACAGTTTCATGACGGTACAGCTCACTGGTACAAGGTCTACTAAAAGGAGATCCTAGAAAAGACTAAGCTTATTTCCACAGGAAACCATTTATGTATCTCATATAACATTGAATGACAGACGAATAGAACACAGTAGGCCTACTATGCAGTAGATATAGTCAGAAAAAAGAATAAACAAAAAATAGTAAGTCTATACAAACAGTAAGGTGATAAGGTTGTGGAGGTCCCTGCTTCATCTCTCTCTCAACTAAAGGGGTCCTTGGCCTGAAAACGTTGAAGACCCCTGGTCTACCGTTACAAGGGTGCAGCAGCAAACACATCCTCCTGTCCAGTAGGTGGCGCTATGCTGCCCTCCATGAGCGGAAGGTCGAGAGAAGACCTAGGAGAAGACCCGGAAGATAATCATTCAGCAGACAGGAAGTTGATCGTAGGCTTCTCGGAGTAAAACTGAACTAGTCGGGTAAGAAACCAGAGAACATTAAACTATTAACTTATCCGTTCATAAAGCTGTTTAAAACACAGAACGGTTCCCATTTAATGACAACAATAACAACTAAACGGTGTTCCCGTGGACCTGGAGTGACACTCATTAGAGTGACACTCTGATAGCATTAGCATTAGCCGGGTGACAAAAAGACACATGGCGTTTTATGTTAAATCAAGTTCACATAATAATGATAATAATAATAATAATAATAATCAGTGGTGGAAAAAGTACTCACATGTTTTACTTAAGTAAAAGTATCAATAGGCTTAATGCAATATAGAAATACTCTTACTCAAGTAAAAGTCCGGAATTCAAAATGTACTTGAGTAAAAGTATGAAAAGTATTGACATCAAAATGTACTTAAAGTACCAAAATTAAAAGTACAAAATGTTTAAAACCCAGGGTGACGCGTTATGAGCTTGTAGATCGGCTATTTTCTAAAGATTTTTTATACATTAGATAACTTGAAATCAAATGGGACATGCTGCATTAATCAGAAATTACAGAAAATCAATGACCATACATGAAGCTAGTTAGCATTTGTTTTTAGGTTTTTTAGAACTTTGATTATATTGTGTTTTTTTCTAGATAGATATCCATTTGCACTTGTTATATTGCTGTTGATGTACTGACATATTATCTTG
The DNA here is from genome assembly GCF_963921795.1 of Nannobrachium achirus. NCBI lineage: Eukaryota > Metazoa > Chordata > Actinopteri > Myctophiformes > Myctophidae > Nannobrachium > Nannobrachium achirus. The sequence continues at coordinate 29,721,335 of NC_137829.1, forward strand.
TGATGTTTTTGTATCTGCTTATTGTAAGTCGCTTTGGATTAAAAGCGTCTGCTAAATGCTTAAACTGTAAACTGTAAACTGTAATCACTACTTTTACTTTACAACTTGCGTTGACTATGTGTTATACTGTATGCAGTTGGTAGGATATTTCCAAGTGTATAAGCACTACAAGCGCACAACGCGCGAGGCGTTGAGAGCTTGTAGATCTGCCATTTTCGGCAAAGAGGTTTGGTGTACAGGAAAAAGAGCAGACCAAGTACAGAGTGAAAGTTTTTTTTTTTTTTAGATTTGTTTTGGGGCTTTTATGCCTTTATTGATAGGACAGTAGACTGACTGGAAATGGAGGGAGAGATGGGGAGTGACACGCGGCAAAGGTTGTCCGGATTGGGAATTGAACCGGCGACGCCGCCAGGCATTCATGCCTATGTGGCAATGCCTAAGTGGGTATGCACCCCTGGACCAGTAGGCCATTGATGGTTTAAATATCTGAAAACACAAATTGACATGAATCCAAATTAAATACACTGATGCTTGTGCTGTCAAACAATGAAACTATATGGAATCTATGAACAGGTTGTGGGGGTCCCTGCTTCATCTCTCTCTCTCTCTCTCTCAACTAAGGGGTCCCTGGCCTGAAAACATTGAAGACCCCTGATCTACTTCACTACTCACCAAACCAAAGGTAGTTTTGCGTTGTTGAAAGTCTATTCTCCGCAGTGGGAAACCTCTCAGCACCCCACCCACTCTGTAAAATACATTATTTTTGTCATGAAATAAAACGCATCCAACTACTCGACCGCCGCTTATTTCCGGGTTGTGTGTGCGGTGGCTCACTCCCGGCTCGAGGTGGGTGCATTTTATTTCATGACAAAAATAATGTATTTTACAGTGGGTGGGTTGCTGAGTGGTTTCCCACCACGGAGAATAGACTTTCAACAACGCAAAACTAAATTTGTTTTGCTGAGTAGCGAAGTAGTTTTGTATTATTTTGACTGAAGTTGAGCCGTCGTAGGGGTAGAGAAGTCCTGGTCCTATGTTTGAGTCAGCCGTCTGTGACCAGACTCTGGACCAGAGCTAGGGTTGCTCTACATAAACACTTATTAGTGGAACACGTACTATAGCCTGGTTGCCCTGTTAGTGCAACGACACTAACTAATTACTAACCATGATTTAATTGTGTTGCACTGCAGATGGAGTCTCCAGAGGAAAGCAACTCCAGTCCTGAAAGACAACGCACAGGTCAGTAGAATGTTCCTCTCTCATCCTAGTGCAGTGGTTCTCAAGCTTTTCAGGCCGCAACCCCCAAAATAATCATATTTTAACTGGGGACCCCCCCCCCATGCTGACGAGCACTAAGAGTATTACATTTTGTATAACACGGTTCTAATATAGCAGATCTACATGCTCACAAGCATGTAGATTGGCTATTTTCACAATTGCTGCCTCTGATATTTGACATTTTGGCCAATGTTTAATTTGTCCTTAAATTGTCATTTTAGAAATGTGAACTTTATGTTGGTTTGTTTACTGTTGAGTGAGAAAACAATGTTGCACATTAAGTTAATCATCTGGGGACCCCCAAAATAATTTGGGGACCTGACCCACAGGTTGAGAACCACTGTCCTAGTGGTCACTGGTCATAGTAAGCCTAAGGAGGGGAGGGTACAGTGAAGAATGACAGGAAACGGAGAGAGAGAGAGAGAGAAGGGAGTGACATCATGCATCAAAGGCTGTCGGGAATCGAACCCGCGACTCGCTGCCAGGCTGCATTAGAGCCTACATGTGGCCTTAACAGCTAGGCGCTGACTCCCAGCATGTTTTGGTCCGCTTGGCTGTAATGTATAGGATATGACGTTAAATCGTTACCAAACCACAGGAAGTTTATATTGTTTCAGCTAAGACAGGGGTCTTCAACGTTTTCAGCCCAAGGACCCCTTAATTGAGAGAGAGATGAAGCAGGGACCCCCCACCCCACAAGCTTTTCATAGATTCCATCAAGTGTCATCGTTTGACAGCACAATCATCTGTGTATTTTGGATTCATGTCAATTTGTGTTTTCTGATATTTAACCACTTGAACTGTCAATACTTAATAAACTTGACATTTCACTCTGTACTTAGTCTGCTCTTTTTCTCCTCTACACCAAACCTCTTTGCCGAAAATAGCGATTGAAAATAGCGATTGAACGTTGTGAGCTTGTAGATCTGCTATTTTTGGCCAAAGTTCTCAGAATATGGATGCTAGGGTTCAAGTGGTTAATATAAAAAAAAAAAGTTTTTATCACTCAAAGATTTGGGGGACCCCCTGTAGTAACTCTGAGGACCCCCTGTTGATGAGTTAAGATATTTGTGCTAATAAGGCAGGGCGTTTGCCTTCTGAAGCACATTGCTTGCGTTTTTACAACAAGTTGAATGTCTTGCGAGTCAGCGAGCAGCCATGCGGCGACCTGCAAACGGGCAATTCAGAGTCTTCAGACCGCTGTGGTTTTCCCCCCTGCAACGTATGGCAAAGGTCTTGTCGCATGGTGTGGAATTGGTGAGCACTGGGCTTTAGATCTCCTTATTTACCCATGGTACAGCAGTAGCTGAGCACAAGGGCTCATGTTCAGCTAAGCCCTGCACATACTGTAGACATAGACATGAACTCATTTACTGCTATTAAAAATTTGTCCCATGTCTTTTTCTGCCACAATGTCCTTACCTTTTAACGTGGGCGCGTGCGTGTCCATCGTGCTTGACAGTTCACGGATCGCGGGCATGCTGTGGTAAACTTTAAAAAGCACCAGTCCTCCATATTCCATTACAATCATGTCTGCACTGAGCAGTCAGCCAGCGTAAACAAGGAAGCAATGCGTTCGGGGCCGGAAACAGGGGCCAGTTGTCCCGCCCCCTGTTTCCGGTCCCGGAACATCCGTATCCGGTTCCAACGGATAGTCGGCTCTCTAGTGTACAAAAAACAAACAAAAAAAAAAGTCTGATTGGCGATTATGCTTTTAATTGTTTTATAGCGGTTAAAGCATATTACATTCTCGGGTTCCTCCTGGGCCTGGCGGAGAGAGACAACTGCTTTTCCTGGGGTTCACAGGGTTGTGGCAGTTTAAAACCTGGGAGCTGACCAGGAGAACCACAGTCTTACAGCTCAGTGGTTCTCAACCATTTCAGGCCGCGACCCCCAAAATAATCATATTTTAACTGGGGACCCCCCACCCTACGAACACTAAGAGTTGAGGCATAACATTTTGTTTAACACGGTTCTATCGTTGTGAGCGTGTAGATCGGCTCCTCACCATCGCCCTCTTTTTACATCTTCCTCCGCCCACATTAATGAATAATGGGTTTCTCTGCAGGCATAGAAGAGGAGGCCAGTCCCCAGACGGATGCCTCTCCCCAAGGAAGGGCCGGAGACAGAAGCCCATCTCCAGATGCCTCCCCACAGGGAAGAGCCAGAGACAGAAGCCCATCTCCAGATGCCTCCCCCCAGGGAAGAGCCAGAGACCACCACAGCCCTGGAGCCTCTCCTCCACAGGCTGGCCCCGGGCAGGAGGAACCCTCTTCCTCCTCCTCCTCTTCCTCCTCCAGTGAGAGTGACAGCAGTGATGATGAAGATGAGGGCACAGTGAGGAGGATAAGGAGCAGTGTGGCTCAGATCAAGGTGAAGGTTCAGGGTTTGTTCACGGTAGATGTGCTGCTGTAATGGTTTGTAATGAAGTAACAATTGCATGGATTAAAGTTCTCAGTCACCAACATTTTCAGGCCAAGGACCCCTTAGTTAAGACCCCTTCGGTTCCAACTGCTAGAAACCTTGGTGTGGTCCTGGACAGCCAGCTATCATTCAAGGCACACATTGCATTAGTCACCCGGTCCTGTATAGTCGGAGGCCTTAGGGTTTTTTCGTGCTAATCAGGGGTCACCACAGCGGCCAAATCAAGTTGGGCTCCCATCGACTTTCTATACGTTAAGTAGGATATGAGGGGTCTAACTAGGGGTTTGTCATGATGCTGAATCCATTGCAAGCATTTGTTTTGCACAAAAAACATTCCTTGTGCTACAAATGGCCCTTAGTTGAGAGAGAGATGAAGCAGGGAACCCCACAACCTTTTCATAGATTCTATAGTTTCATTTTTTGACAGCATAATCATCAGTGTATTTTGGATTCATGTAAATTTGTGTTTTCAGATATTTAACCACTTGAACCGTCAATACTTACGGTAATAAACTTGACCTTTCACTCTGTACTTATTCTGCTCTTTTTCCCCACTACACCAAAGCTCTTTGCCGAAAATGGCCGATTGAGCTTGTAGATCTGCTATTTTTGGCTTAAGTTCTCAGAATATGGATGCTAGGGTTCAAGTGGTTGATATAAAAAAAGTTTCTATCACACAAAGATTTGGAGGACCCCCTGTAGTAACTCTGAGGGTCCCGGACCCCCTGTTGAAGACCTCTGGTATAACATATTGAACTGGTCTCGCCTTTCAGCGAGCCCACAATTTACAGAACATCTCAGCATAACAAGTGCATACTGTACTTTCCTAAAAATTGTCTGGCCCTTGTTCTTATTTACACAGCTTGTATGGTTTATTTCCAGAGAGTTCCAGATGAACACAGTATGGCCAGAGACGGTTCTCCACAACCCAGAGCCGGTGCCAGATCTCGTTCCAGAAGCCAAGACAGATCGCGGGCCAGATCTCGCTCCAGAAGCCAAGACAGATCGCGGGTCAGATCTCGTTCCAGAAGCCAAGACAGATCGCGGGCCAGATCTCGTTCCAGAAGCCAAGACAGATCGCGGGCCAGATCTCGTTCCAGAAGCCAAGACAGAGGGGGCTACAGAGAACGCAGTGCTTGGTAACACACACACACGCACACACGTTAGGGCTGTCATAGTCTGGCATCGCCAGACAACAATTCTACAATCTCTGAATGGAACTACACCGAGACAGGAAGCTGGCATCTGTTTGGCTTCACATTCAGCTTAACACTTTAAGTGCCTTAGACAGAGATCTCCGTTTTAGGCTAATAAGTATACTGTTCTGTGCCAGCGCTTTCAGTGTTTTTACAGAGTTTTTTGTGGTGTGTGCACACTGCCGTGCGTGTGCACACTGCCGTGCATTTGCACACTGCCGTGCGTGTGCACACTGCCGTGCGTGTGCTCGGATGTCCTGCGGAGCATTCTATACTAGTACTGTATGTGAGCGACACAGTGTCATTCTATACTAGTACTGTATGTGAGCGACACAGTGTCATTCTATACTAGTAGTGAATGTGAGCGACACAGTGTCTTTGCTTCCGTGTTTTGGCTCCACTACAGTGCATGCGGGGCCTTGTGGCGCTGTGGAAACCATGTTTTCTGGTCCTTGACATGCTATTATTCAATAGTTAAAAGCATTAAATAATGTCCTGTCCTTTGCTGTCCAGGGACCGCTATGACCACCGCCATGACAACAGGGACCACAGGAGGCGGGATCGCTCGCCCTCCCCGCCAGCGGGGGCACTAGAGGAGCCGCCCGTCAAGAAGAAGAAGGAGGAGCTGGACCCCATCCTGACCAGGACGGGCGGGGCTTACATCCCCCCCGCCAAACTGAGGCTGATGCAACAGCAAATCACAGACAAGAGCAGGTGTGTGTGTGTGTGTGTGTGTGTGTGTGTGTGTGTGTGTGTGTGTGTGTGTGTGTGTGTGTGTGTGTGTGTGTGTGTGTGTGTGTGTGTGTGTGTGTGTGTGTGTGTGTGTGTGTGTGTGTGTGTGTGTGTGTGTGTGTGTGTGTGTGTGTGCACGCGCGCATGTGTGTGTGTGTGTGTGCACGCGTGCATGTGTGTGTGTGTGCACACACGCGCGCGTGTGTGTGTGTGTGTGTGTGCGTGTACGTGTGTGCGCACATATGCATGTTTTTGTCGTATTTGTAATTCCTACTCATATTTGCACAGAGATGTATGTAGATTTACTCGAGTACAATTTTGAGGTATGTGTACTTTACTTGAGTATTTCCAATTTCTAATACTTTTACTTCTACTCCATTACAGTTATTTGAAAACTTTAGTTACTAGTTACTTTGAAGATATAAATTATAATATTATAAAACATACATGAACCACTTTAGTCAGTTTAATTTATACCTAGGCTATTTGAAAATAGCAGATCTACAAGCTCACAACGCGTCGCGATGTGACGCGTTGTGAGCTTGTAGATCGTCTATTTTACCTTTTTCCACCTTTGTGTTTACCCCACCCCTTCCTCAGCCTGGCCTATCAGAGGATGAGTTGGGAGGCTCTGAAGAAGTCCATCAACGGACTGATCAACAAGGTGAACGTGTCCAACATCGCCATGATCATCCAGGAGCTACTGCAGGAGAACATCGTTAGGGGGAGGTAACCACGCGCACGCACGCACACACACACACACACTAGGCGTGGGTTCGATTAATCGATTTGGCGATATATCGATATAAACTCCCGACGATATGTGAATCGATACAGAGGTTGCACTATCGATAGATTCAAACACAACACAACACCCACAGCTGAGCTGGCGACTGGCGCAGCAAGCAACATGGAAGATGATGAAAAGCTTTAACCACAGCCAGTTAAAAGCTAAAGAATGAAAGCATTTCAGATATATGTGAAAACCAGGGAGTCGGCAGTTAGACGACATAAAAAAAAACTGCTGAAACCTGCGCATTGACATCCCAAAAAAATGCTGCCTTTTGCATCGCATTGTAAACAACTAAAACTAAGACTAAATAATATTGACATTTTCGTCAACAAAATAAAAACTAGACTAAAACGTTAGGGAGGGACTAGTGGAGAAGAGAGTCATTTTATGTTTGGTTGCTCTCAGGTGTTGTGTGCTGAAAATAGCAGATCTACAAGCTCACAGTGAGCTTGTAGATCTGCTATTTTCAGCACATATTAACCAAGTGTAAAATCAGTCATTACGATGCCATCAAGGCCTGCCAAAATACATTTCAGTCGACTAAATCAACTGTTGATTTAGTCGCCTAAAATCTTATGATTTTTAGTCGACTAAAATTAGACTAAAACTAAAACTTTTCAGGTGACTAAATTATGACTAAAACTAAATGACATTTTATTCAAAAGACTATGACTAAAACTAAATCAAAATGTGCTGTCAAAAACAACACTGCAACACTCTCCTGAATACAGTAGCAACGCTAACTCAAACCACCAGTGTAAGTAGATAAATTGTGTGTGTGTGTGTGTGTGTGTGTGTGTGTGTGTGTGTGTGTGTGTGTGTGTGTGTGTGTGTGCGTGTGCGTGTGCGTGTGCACTTGTGCGCGTGCAGAGGTCTGCTGTCCAGGTCTATCCTGCAGGCCCAGGCCGCCTCTCCCATCTTCACCCATGTGTACGCTGCTGTGGTCGCCATCATCAACTCCAAGTTCCCTCAGATCGGAGAGCTGATCTTAAAACGACTCATACTGAACTTCAGGAAGGGTTACAGGAGGAACGACAAGGTACACGTCTCTGTCCGTCTGGTACCAGCGAGGGATGGGACCATATGAACATTTCATGTCACGATTATTTTGAGGAAAAACAAAAGCGGTTTTACGATTTTATCGCCATAATCAAAATATCCCCAACATCCATTATCCTGGAACATTTGCCAAAAAATTGCTGATCTACAAGCAGCCAACGCAACGCGTTGTGAGATTGTAGATCGGCTATTTTTTGGCAAAGAGATTTGGGAGAGAGTGCAAAAAAATAAAAATAAAAAAACTATCAAGTACGTTATTTACAGGTCATTTATTTACATATTTACAGAGTGTTTAAATGGTACCGGACAAAAAAGCCATTTGTGTTGAATGCTAATTGCACAGAATTATTCAAAATAGAGAAAATGTGGCTAATTACTTTGATTACAAATTGTGTCATCGACAGAATATAAATGTAATTCCAAGCCATAAAATAATGCACATTGCACTTATCTTAAGTTATGTGGAAATAAAGCACATAAAAGAGAGAAGTTATCAAGTATTGTCATTTTATCAACTGGCCCGTGGCCTCTTGACATTTTTGTAATGTGGCCCACAGGTACAGAAGTTTGAGTATCCTTGCTATATGCTATTATGCTATTGAGAGGTATGCTCAATGTAAACTAGAATTGAAACACTTCAATCTTAAGCTGTCTCGCTTATCGTTTTCTTTAGCATAACAAAGAATCGCTCCATTCCGATCGCCCGTTCCGCCTCACTTTCACCCCTGCTTTTGTGACCTTAAAAAGACAATTGTCTGTCAATGTTTCACGTTCAACTGACTGTTTTGCATTTCTGTCTAATAAATTATTCAATCAGTCAATTTACTATGCTATAGGCCTTATTCACGACCCACCCGTGGGTCAAACATTTTGTACTTTTACTTGTAACTGAATGTTGATGAAAACACTTTTGTACTTTTACTCATATACATTTTGAATCCTGGACTTTCACTTGTTTTCTATATATTTCTATATTGTAGTTTGGTCAAGTAGCCTATTATTGCTATCAAAATATCAATGGCGATCATTAGTAGGCTATGATACCCTTAATTTGACATAAGGACAAAACATCTATTGTTTATAAAGTACCCGGAATGCAAGTACTTAGTACTTTTAAATGTACTTAGTTACTTTACACCACTGATGACTGGCCATATCACGCCAATTAACAGTTTGTAAATACTCAAAATGCAAATATTGCACTTTTACACCACTACAATGATTGTGATGTAATTTTCCACCATTTGGGTATTTTTACTTTTTGTACTGTAAGTATATTTAAATGGCAATACTTGGTACTTTTACAGTAACACAGTAGGTTAACACATTCTAACACAGACCGTGTTTACTTGTAACAGAGTAGTTTTACTTAGGTATAAAGTAACACATGCAAACACAGGCCTTGTTTTACCTGTAACAGAGTACTTTTACTTAGGTAAAAACTATACCTGTCAAATTTAGTGCGCTATTAACTAGTTAACTCACAATCTTTTTAATGCCACTAATTTTTTTAACGTGCGATTAATGCAGCTGATGTTTGAGCCTCGGTGCGCTCCGTAGTATAGAGAGTGAGGAAGCAAATGCGCTGACAACTCGCATCCTATGCTCGCATCAAATACCGAAGCGTTGAAACGGCACATCTGCAGACAGCGCAAGCCCCAGACACACAAGCTCCCAAGAACAGGAGCGCTCCAACTTGTACTGTACACGAGCACATAGTAGCCTACTAGCCTACGTTCGTTATACAGTGCCCCCCAGACCCCCGCACCAACACACTAACAGTGACCACCAAATGCATGCAACAACGGCCAGAGAACCCACATAGCAAACAGGTTTGGCCCAAATCCGGCTGTTATGGCCCACATCCGGCTGTTCTGGCCCAACTCCGGCTGAAATCCGGCAGGTCTGGCTGACTGGCTTGTGTGCCACACATCTCCAACAAGCCATCAGTACTCTCTACATCATAACAGCTGGGTTTCTCATAGTGAACTAGGGTGCCCAATAACACCAGTCCAGGGTGCCTCAGAATATTTTGATAATATTTAGAATGTATCAATATTACTTCAGTTAAACCAATTTAGACCCTCTAATGCCTCATGCTTGCTTTGTAAAACACCCGAGTTGCACTGTTATATTTATACACCAACTCTCTTCACCAAAAATAGCCGATCTACAAGATCTTGTAGCATCTTGTAATGAGCTTGTAAATCTGCTACATTTGGTGAATATCCCCTTAGAATAGGGATGTTGGGGTTTAGTGATTGCTATTTGTCTACTCCCATGTTGATATGAGTATTAATATCAGTTTTAGGTAGATTTAGAACAAATACAAAATATGCGATTAATTGCGATTAATCATGCGATTAACTATGGACAATCATGCGATTAATGGGATTAAAATTTTTAATCGACTGACAGCCCTAGTAAAAACATTTGAGTAGCCTACTTTTTTCCATCTCGCAGCGTCCACGGGTGTTGCGCCGTTGATGTTGTAAAAAGATTCGGGCAAAACACATGCAGGCAGTGAGAAATAGACATCCATGCCTTGATTTCATCCAAAACATATTAATCCTAAAATCGGAAATGTTATTGGAGTCTATACCAGCAGAAAGAGACAATGCTCGCTGCTCGCACAGAAGGGAGGGAGCGTTTCGTTGTTTCTATGTGTCATCTTTTCGACACCCAAACCTAACCCTAACCTCCGCGGGGTGAGTCGCTAACCCTCCCGACGCTACGTTGTCGAAATAATGGTCGTTCGAGAAGACGGGGCACACAAAGTAACTAGAGAAGCCCACAAACACAAGAGCACTTGAATTGCATCACTGACTTGCACCGGCGAGACGGGCGAGTGCAAACGAACGTGATGTGAGCCTAGCTCCGCCAGCCTGAGGAGTGCAGTGTGAGTTTGCGAGTGGTTCCTGATCACTTGACTGCAGGACTGACTTTGCTTCGCTGGACAGCTAAAATGACCTCAGTGCTCCAGGGGCATAGCGGCCTCTAGTGGCAGAGCTGTCAAACATCAGCTCTCTATTGACATTGTAAAGTTTTCTAATACAATAATGTTGTATGTTGATGTATATGATACGTTTTGTTTACAGCAACAGTGTCTCACCGCCTCCAAGTTTGTTGCTCACCTGGTCAACCAGAATGTGGTACGTTATCTACTAACGTTGTTTTGATTTATTCATTAAACCACTCATTATACTTGTGAAATCTATTCCACAGCATTGACAGTTAACATTACACTGAAATACTTTATTTCTGTTTTCTCTCTGTGTCCATCTGTCCATCTGTCTGTGTGTGTGTGTGTGTGTGTGTGTGTGTGTGTGTGTGTGTGTGTGTGTGTGTGTCAGGCCCATGAAGTGTTGTGTTTGGAGATGCTGACCCTCTTGTTGGAGCGTCCGTCAGACGACAGTGTTGAAATCTCCATCGCCTTCCTGAAGGAGTGTGGACTCAAACTGACTGAAGTCTCACCCAGAGGAATTAATGGTTGGTATACACACTATTATTTATACAACCAGTGAATTAATGGTATACACACTATTATTTGTACAACCAGTGAATTAATGGTATACACACGATTATTTATAGAACCAGTGAATTAATGGTATACATACTATTATTTATACAACCAGTGAATTAATGGTACTAGCCCTTACCCGTTCAAAGATATGAGCTCCGAAATGATTTGCAGTGTGTGGGTTATGGGATGTGGGATGAGGGATGAGGGATGGAAAGTAACTTTAACTGGTGCTTGCATGATAATATGTAGGAGCATCAATGTAAGAAATACCCGTTTTGTTTAATGGCTACAGAGATACAGATACTGTGTTCCACCCCACCACCACCCCCCCCGACCCCACCCGCCCCCGCCCGCCCGCCCACCCGCCTGCACACACACCCGCCTGCCTGCCTGCACACACACACACACACACACACACACACACACACACACACACACACACACACACACACAGAGCTGGTTAAACATGTTGCCTCATGCTAGATGCAGAATAGATATGCCTCATGCTAGATGCAGAATAGATAGTAGATACACCATAAAAATGCTAATATACGGCATATGATTTGTGAAAGTGACAAACGGGCTTCACAGTTATGTCAGGTGTGTTCATATGCTAATGGTGATGCGATTTCAGATCAATTGCTCCAGCCACTGAGGAGAAACGCTGTTTCAGACAGACAGACAGACAGACACTCACTCAGACATCTCGAAAATTATATGTTTGATATACACGATTATTTTTAGAACCAGTGAATTAATGGTATACACACGATTATTTATACAACCAGTGAATTAATGGTATGCACACGATTATGTATAGAACCAGTGAATTAATGGTATGCACTATGCACACTATTATTTATACAACCAGTGATGCACATGAATGTAGTTTTTTTTACAGGAATTAATGGTTTATGGTCATCAGAAATAATCATTATCATACTTGTATTCATGGTTCAGCACATGATGACTTGACACGAACACGTCCTCCTATGAAGTTTTTATGGAAGTTAAAGGAGCTATAGTCAACTTTTTCTTGAAAAACGGATGCTAAAATAAAAATAATGTTTTTCGAAAATATTTTATAAAAAAAAAAGAAGCTTCATATATGTGTTTCTATTCCAAAATGACCACAAAAAGCGTAAAATAATGATAAAATAATCATTTTGGCCATTGTCAGACCGACACTTTGTTTACATTCTAGTCTATAGACTAGGATGTAAACAAAGTGTCGGCCCTACAATGAAAAAGTTGACTATAGCTCCTTTAACATTAAACAAACCTTTCTACCAGGGTCATATTTATGCTGTAGAATTAGAATAACATCAAGTCACGTATGTGCAACTTGGCTTATATCACCTCTGTAAGTACGGTTTTCCCTTGCGTTTTGGAAATCCTCAAAAAAAGCTTTTCAGTTTTTAGGCCAAGGGGAGAGAGGAGAGAGAGTGGCGACAGTTAAGTTACGAATATCGGAAAGAAATCAACCCTGGTTTAAAAATAAATTCGAAACGGGCAGTGGGTGTGCAAACGTGATTGACATAACGTGAGGTTGCTTTTTTTATTTACGTGCTCCGAAGTTCGCTCCTGTAGTCGGCCGAAAAAACGCAGCCGTGTGCAAAGACATTGCCAGTACTAGTTGTAACTGCAGTAATAAGCAAACTAGCAGATATGCAAGCTCACAGCACGGCACCAAGTGCCATGCTGCGAGCTTGTAGATCTGCTATTTTTTTCAAAAGTTGTGAAATTTTTAGCAAATCTTTGAATATATTTTCAAGCGAACATTTGCAAATCAAATTTTGCTTCTGGGGGGTCCCTGGAACTAAATAGTGTGTGTGTGTGTGTGTGTGTGTGTGTGTGTGTGTGTGTGTGTGTGTGTGTGTGTGTGTGTGTGTGTGTGTGTGTGTGTGTGTGTGTGTGTGTGTGTGTGTGTGTGTGTGTGTGTGTGTGTGCGTGCTTGCAGCCATCTTTGAGCGCCTGCGTACCGTCCTCCACGAGTCGTCTGTGGACAAGAGAGTCCAGTACATGATCGAGGTGATGTTCGCCATCCGTAAGGACGGCTTCAAGGACCACCCGGTGGTCCCCGACGGACTGGACCTGGTGGAGGAGGAGGACCAGTTCACTCACATGCTGCCTCTGGAGGACGAATATAACACTGATGAACTACTGAGTAAGTTAGCGGTTGGGTAACGCTTCTAGTGCCTTTATGTCTGTAATGATTTGGATACAGAGTGCCACCATTCACTGCGCTTTTTAATTGAAGAGTCTTATGATGAGGATCCGGGTGTTTATTTTCACACGGAAATGTCGCCATGAAAAGAAAGCGATTGAAGCGTTTTTGGAGAAAGATTACGAGATAAAGCGGCTTCTTTGCAGCAGCAATGAATAGGAGCCTATGGAGATTACACGCTTCCTTGGGGGCGGCATAGCTGAATGGTTAGGGAGCCCGCCTGGGGAACCAGAGCCCTTGGTTGTCCCAGGTTCCATTCCAGGCCAGGGTAGCAATGTCGATGTGTGTCCCTGAGCAAGACTTTTAACCCCTAATTTCTCACATGCTCCTTGTGGGCAGCGAATCAGCTGGGTTGGGCTGAAAATACAGAATTTCCCTCGCGGGAGGAAAGGTATCTATTATTATCTATTCCTGGTGCTGGCGGCCGAGTTGCATCATGGGATATGACAGTTTTTTTTTGCTCACCAGCCGCCGCACCTGTTTACCTGGTAACCATGGTAACCAGCTAACACGTCCTGGACGTGATAACGGGGTCTTGGCGTCGCACCGCCGCAATTCCTATCACGTTCCTGGACGTAATTGGCATCGCAAGTGTGTTAACTAGCCACAGATAGTTGTCTAGACCTGATGGTTAGTTAATGATAAGCTGGCCAGTTAGAGTTAATTAGTTGGGTTAACTGTAAACCTAGTTGACTGTTAATAAGTTAATAAATTAGGTGGTAATACTGTTAGTTGGTTACACTGTTTGATGGTTAGACTGTGGCTTAAGTTATATTGACAGTTGGCTAGTTACAGTAGTTGCAGCTCCTGATAAACAAATGTAATTTCATCTATTGTAACTAACTTAAAACCTTTGTGTGTGTGTGTGTGTGTGTGTGTGTGTGTGTGTGTGTGTGTGTGTGTGTGTGTGTGTGTGTGTGTGTGTGTGCGCGTGCGTGTGTGCGTGTAGATGTTTTTAAGATGGATCCAGACTTCTTGGCCAATGAGGAGAAATATAAAACTCTGAAGAGAGGTGAGATCAAGTTTGATTACAATTTAAAACATTAATATCTTACTGCTGCCATAACGGTAACTCTTACTGCTGTCTGTCCGTGTGTGTGCGTGTCTCAGAGATCCTGGATGAAGGCAGCAGTGATTCTGGTGAGGACGGAGAGGGCAGTGATGATGATGACGATGATGAAGATGAGGATGGGGAGAATGCAGAGGGAGCAGAAGGTATGTATTTATTAGGGGTGTAACGATCCATTTGAACTCATCGGATGCCCACGAGGTGGCAACGCATCAATCTGTTTGATGTCTCTGGAGGCCCATTGACGCGTTTGCCGCGTTTTACAGTAAACTATACTGTACTGTAGCTACTGTACCAGGCTACCGCGGTGGCGAAAAACACACCCATTTCCCGAAATGCTGCACGAGATCACGTGACCCGGAAGTGCTGTCTCCCTCGTTCACTTCCCTGTAACGCTGCTGCATAAACATGCAGTTTTCTCCTAATCTAACTTTTAAATCACCTTCATGTTCAAAACGCCTTTTCTATCGGCCGTTACAAAAACGCTGTGGCCCACGATTGTTTAAAAACGGTCCTGACTGAAAGAAAATATTATCGTGAAATAAACAAGACATGCTTGGATTACATTTACTCGGATTACTTTTTTCACCTGGACCTCGAAGGTAGGTAAAATGGCGGGTTGCCTTGGGCACCAGCAAATTAAATGTTGATTAATTCTGGGCACCCGATGTGTTAACAACGATACGATACGCATCACGGTACATGGTTGACAATACGATGCATGGACCATATTGGTTCATTCATGGTGATACGATTCGATTCAATGATTTAAATCGATATAGTAACTATTTAGCAAAATCTGTGTGAAACGTGTCAATAGTGCAGGTTTTTAAATGGAAAAATCTATTATTATGGATATAAACAAGTAAACACTGTGATTCTCTAGCAAATACATGGACATTATATTTCAACACATATGGACAAACCTGCACCTTGACATGAACACAGAGATTACACAAATTTATCGATAGTGAACTCGAACCATCGACGCTGCAAGGCTGGTCTGGATTACCAGCCTAGGTGCCTGGACCACTACCCTGTGGCCCAGGCGCTGACTCCTTTCCAAGTGTATAATCGTTACACACCTAGTATATATATTTGGATGTAAAGACTCTTTCAAGACTTCTTTCTCTGTGTCTCAGGAGAGACGGTGACTATATTTGATCAGACGGAGGTCAACCTAGTGGCTTTTAGACGAACTATCTATCTCGCTATCCAGTCCAGGTAATCTCTCTCACACACGTGCACACACACACGCTCACACACAGACACGCACGCGCGCACACACACACTCCCTCTCTAACACAATGCTGGGACCATGTACTTTAATGCTGCGCTAGTGAGATCTCTCTTAACACAATGCTGGGTCCATGTACTTTATCCTCATTGAGCCAGTTTATAATGTCTACACTTTAGTTGTTTTTTTTTCTTCAATTTCTCTAATGTTTATTGTTTGCAGTAAGCAACATGGTGTCTATGTACACTAACATGATTTAATGCACACATTTAAAAACACATTATTGATTTGTCTAATTGTTCTCTATATATGTAAAATACTGTGCGTGGTAATGTGTTGCATTTATAGACCAATGTTGAATATTGATTGATTCATTCGTAGCTTGGACTTTGAGGAATGCGCCCACAAATTGATCAAGATGGATTTTCCTGATAGTCAGACGGTAAGACACACACTTATCTATCTATCTATCTATCTATCTATCTATCTATCTATCTATCTATCTATCTATCTATCTATCTATCTATCTATCTATCTATCTATACTTACAAAGTGGCTAAAGACACACCCACAATTCACGCCCACTTCGCATTCACCCCAACACGAAAAGGACAACAATGTTTGAAGCCTAAGCCATAATTGGCCCACCATCGGCATGGTGACCGCCGTTCATGGGCTGTATTCCCAGGCAGGGAATGGAGCCTCCCCCCTGCCCCCTCTATGGGGAATATCACACACACACACACACACACACACACACACACACACACACACACACACACACACACACACACACACAGCCCAGAGTGGAGGTTTTCACTCCCAGCACCTAATATTCATAGCATATCGTCGTTGTCGGGTGGAAACTTTGTATGTCCAAAACCGTTCGTTTTGTATTTTTTATCATCTATAAAATGTACTAAACTAGTGAAAACAGCAGATCTACAAGCACACAACGCCTCGCGTCGCGAGGCGTTGTGTGCTTGTAGATCGGCCGTTTTCACTAGTTTCGTGTGACAGTCTTGTATGATGAAGCAGGGCCTTGCTTTACCAAAAAAGACTTAAAAATTCGAAACTTGGAGATACAAGGTTTCTGCCCGACAGTGACGATACTTTAGTGATTATGTTGCGAGGAAAACGTTGAGATTAGAGCCATTTTGGTTAGAACTGACTGAAAATAACTTTGTACTTCAAGTTTAAAATGATACTAAATATTTTTTTTAAGTATCCAAATAAATTCCAAATATTATCAAATTATCTCGCGGCACCCCTGGACTGCTGTTGCGGCACCCCAGGGTGCCCCGTCACCCACTTTGAAACCCCCTGATCTAGGATCATAGGTTATTATAATCTTTCTAAGCAGTATAATATAAAAAGTAAAGTATAATCTATACACTGAAACTACACAAACTATAGGATGTCAGGTCAACAAATGAACCTGGCATCTAAATGACATTTTAACCTTGAATTTGAATTGAAAATTTGTGCCACAAACAAACTACAAAAACAAAAGAGAAAACTACCCATGAAAATGTCTTTGCCTTAAAGCTGCACTCAGTAACTATGTCCTACTGCGGTGTAGGGAAGGGACCATAATCCTTATTATCGTTTATCGTGATAATTATGAAATCGTCCTCCGTCATGCACTGGGATCAATTCACCTTTTATTTGCCGAGCTGCATATCCGGTACCATTTAAACCCTCTATTGGTAAAATAGACCTGTAAATATTGTACATGATAGTAATAGTAATAAATATATATATTGATCTCAAGTCTCCATGGCATGAGTAATCAATAGAGGACAAGTCATTTGGGGGTGAACTACTCCTTTAAGTAAAGGAGTAGGCCTAGTACTAAATAGTCTTGGTTGCTAAGCCCATCATTTACCAGCAGATGGAGATGTTATATCACATACACACCCTGTGTGAATTGGTTTGAATTGTGAAATCAGGTTTTTCACTTATTTGGACTTTTTAACAGTATCTATAGTTTCATACTATGTTATGATTAGTACTGTGCAAAATAATGTCATTGTATGGCCTAAATGTAAACTAAATGAAAGTCTCACGCACACAATAACAACACTAGGTTGTTGTTATTGCCATCATTATTATTGGTGGCATTCCAATCGCTCTCCCTCCAGTGTCTGTCTCTCCCCTCTCTTTTTATAGTTGTTAAAAGGTTCACTGAGGTGTTACTGTTGTGTGTGTGTGTGTGTGTGTGTGTGTGTGTGTGTGTGTGTGTGTGTGTGTGTGTGTGTGTGTGTGTGTGTGTGTGTGTGTGTGTGTGTGTGTGTGTGTGTGTGTGTGTGTGTGTGTGTGTGTGTGTTGTCCTGAGGGCGTGTGTGTTCCAGTAATGGTTGCTTTTAACGTCTCTGATCATCCAGCCGTGTGAGAGAGAGAGGGGCTGGAAGTGGGTCAGATAAAGTGTACTCTCTAGATCTATGTTCTCGGAGCGTTCTCTATATTTATATTGGTTAGCTGTGGAACAGTACTGTTGTCTGTCTGTTGGTTATGATTAGTGTAACAATATAGACCTGTGGTCCTCAACCTTTTCAGGCTGCGACCCCCAAAATAATGATGTTTTAACTGACGAGCCCCCACCCTGACGAGCACTGCACTAAGAGGCATTACATCTTGTATAACACGGTTCTGTTGTGAAAATAGCAGATCTTCATGCTCACAACGCCTCGCTGCCTCTAATATTAGACAATTTGGCTGATGTTTAATTTGTTATTTTAGAGGTATTAAAAAGTCCCTACATTGTCATTGAAATGTGTGCATATACCCTCTATACGCTTACACTTGATGTTGGTTTGTTTACTGTTTGTGTAAGAGTGTGTTTGTGTACTTACAGAAGGAGTTGTGTAATATGTATGCATTGTGTGTTAGTCTTATAGCGGTGTGTCTTTGTGTGTCTTTACAGAAAGAGTTGTGTAATATGATCCTGGACTGTTGCGCTCAGCAGAGAACGTATGAGAAGTTCTTTGGTCTTCTGGCTGGGGTAGGACACACACACACACACACACACACACTCTTTTTGTTTGGTCTTCTGCCCTATATGTTTTTACAATTACACAAAAGGTTTTTAAAAGTTTCTTAAAATACATTTATTATTAAAACAATCCCCTGAAAATGATTGATTGGTTGAATCATTTATTTGGACATATAATGAATAACACATAAAAGTACAAACAACAATCATTGCAGCACAGTCCGGTTTCACATCAAGTCCAAAAAGGAACATCCCAATAAGACTTTTCGGCCTTGTTTACGTTAGGAAGTCCTAATCAAATTTATCATCTAGTAGAACATGAACATCATTTAATGTCATTAAAAAAATACCTCTACTGTCTTGCCAATGGCAGGACTTGTGAAGCTTTGAAATGGCACATCTGTATGTACCTGTACTGTTGATTTCTGCTATTCAAGTGACTATGTATGTAGCACTTTGGGCACTTTTTGTTTCACTAGCGGAGAACCCTCCACATGAAAAAAATGCTGTCTTTCGGACATTGGCTAATTGAAGGGCCAATCCCTGTTTCCCATGTATTTAAGCCATCTTGTAGACGCTCCATGCTATGGCCTGACGAAGATGCATTGACATGGAAACGTTGTCACTCTTGCCTAGCCTGCACCCTGTAACTAATAAATAAAATAATAATAATAATAATAATAAATAAGGGTTAAACAGTCCGTGCCTGCTCCAGTACATTCCTTCTGCACACTCTAGTTGTGTTGCTGATTGTGTGTGTGTGTGTGTGTGTGTGTGTGTGTGTGTGTGTGTGTGTGTGTGTGTGTGTGTGTGTGTGTGTGTGTGTGTGTGTGTGTGTGTGTGTGTGTGTGTGTGTGTGTGTGTGTGTGTGTGTGTGTGTGTGTGTGTGTGTGTGTGTGTGTGTGTGTGTGTGCGTGCGTGCGTGCGTGCGTGCGTGCGTGCGTGCGTGCGTGCGTGCGTGCGTGCGCGCGCAGCGCGCGCGCTGTACGTGCGTGTGCAGAGGTTCTGTGTGTTGAAGAAGGACTACATGGAGTGTTTTGAGATGATCTTCTCAGAACAATACGAGACCATCCATCGCCTGGAGACCAACAAACTGCGCAACGTTGCCAGAATGTTCGCTCATCTGCTCTACACTGACTCTGTACCCTGGAGTGTATGTACACACACACACGCACATGCACAAACATACACGCACACACATCATACACAGGCATGCACACACAGGCATGCACACACACACACATCGAGCGGCACAATATTGAGGGAGCACTTCACCTATTTTCACGCTAATTTCAAGCTAATGCTCATTCCAAGATGGGCTGTCTTATAAATGAGCACTAGCAAGGACCAGTTCACAAACCTCTGTCTCATTGGTTGTGTTGTGAACAGTTCACAAACCTGCCTGCCAATGATGGGGATTCCAAGCTAATATAAACCACAGCCTTTCTCCCCCTGGAAAGTTAGCATGCTGAAATGGAAGCCAATCAGAATCTGCTTAATAAAATATTAGCCAATCAGAATCATCTTTATAGTAGACTGACACTGGTATAATCCATAAGGTCATAAGGTAGACTGACACTAAGGCTGAACGATTAATCGTTTTTAAACCGAAATAGTGAGTTGGGACCACGCGATTAGCGAATCGCAAAGGCAGCGGTTTTGGCGATTTTCAATTATTTACATAATCATCATAACTCTATATGGTCTGACCCAGTGTTTGCAACAATGCAGCAAAACGCCAAAGACCGCTGATCCACAAGCACGCTGTGCAGATCTGTGTCTCTGTCGGCGGGCAACACCGCAGATTAATGAATGAGCATAATGATTAGCCAACATGAGTTTGTTGCTCCACTCCTCCAGTATGAATATATTTGATGCACCGTATAGGAATATAACCTCACAATATGATATCTCTGCTGTCGGGGCGAAACCTCCCAACTTCAAAATGTTAATTTTCGGGGAAACGAGCTCAAGTGGAGTTTTTTTTACTGCTTTTCATTGACGAGTGAATCAACGAGTGAGTTTTTTTAATCTAAATTTCGCATCCACTGGGCCAAGCAAAGCGCTCTGATCGGCTACTTCTCCCTTTGCGTTTGTTGTCTCTTCTTAGTTGGTGCATCGCTATGATCGGTATGCCCGAAACTGAATATAGTCGTGTCTCCTCAGGTGTTGGAGTGCATTAAGATCAGTGAAGAGACGACCACGTCGTCCAGCCGCATCTTTGTCAAGATCCTGTTCCAGGAACTCTGTGCTTATCTGGGTCTGCCCAAACTCAACGACAGACTCAAAGACCCGTACGTACCACCAACACATGGATAACAATAGAATCTGTATGAAACTGTTTACAAATATTCACTAAGTGTGTGTGTGTGTGTGTGTGTGTGTGTGTGTGTGTGTGTGTGTGTGCGTGTGCGCGTGTGTGTGTGTAGAACATTGCAATGTTTCTTTGAAGGCATGTTTCCCAGAGACAGTCCCAGAAACACTCGATTTGCCATCAACTTCTTCACCTCCATCGGCCTGGGAGGACTGACGTGAGAGACACACAACACACTCTGAATGTACACACGCATATAGGGTTAATGTACACACACATTCAATGTTATATGAGATACTTCAATGGTTTCCTATGGAAATAAGCTTAGTCTTTTCTAGGATCTCCTTTTAGTAGACCTTGTACCAGTGAACTGTACCGTCATGAAACTACCTTTTCCTATGCAAACTTCTAATAAAGTCTTCAATCAATCAAGTACAGAGTGAAAGGTCACGTTTATTAAGTATTGACCGTTCAAGTGGTTAAATATCTGCAAACCCACATTGACATGAATCCAAAATACACTGATGATTGTGCTGTCAAACAATGAAAATATATGGAATCTATGAAAAGGTTGTGGGGGTCCCTGCTTCATCTCTCTCTCAACTAAGGGGTCCTTGGCCTGAAAACATTGAAGACCCCTGATCTACAGGGTTTTTTATTCTAAAGTTTTCTAAGTCTCTCTCTCTACTTGTCTGTTTGTCTGTCTCTCTCTACCTACCTGTCTGTCTGTCCGTGTTAGTGATGAGTTGAGAGAGCATCTGAAGAACGCTCCTAAGATCATTATGACCCAGAACCAGGACGTGGAGTCGTCTGACTCATCTGACTCCAGCGAATCAGACTCGGACTCTTCCAGTGATTCAGACTCCTCCAGCAGCAGCAGCAGTAGCAGCAGTAGCTCAGGTAAAACACGCACATACACACACTAGGGCTGTCCTCTAAACATCGACGAATCGACGCGGCGTTTTAAGCCCCGGGAATCGATGCCAATTGTTTGAGTCGAGGAGTCGGAAATATATATATTTCTATATCACCAGTTAGCCTACTACTGTGGTGCACTGGACTGGTGTCATGTACTTCCATTGAGAGAAGTAGCAATTGGCAAACAGTTATTTATTGTCTCGCACCAGCGCAGGGGTGAAAGTGAGACGGAGCGCCGCTCCGTTAAAACATTCGGAGTCGGGACGGTGTTCCGTTAAGAGGAGAAGCAAGCTGTCAAAATCCCATATTAAATAACCTGCCACAGCACAAACGCATGTCCAAGTCCAAGAAGTAAACAATCTAGCCTACTAAAGTCAGATTAACATACACAGCTACTAGTTACATTTTCTAATTAAGTGCTTCTGAATTGTTCCAGTGTTTTTGTAATCCAAATGCTGTTTGTGTTTCGCTGTGTCCATGACCTTTCCACACTGCTAGCTCTCATGCATGAGCTGTGCCTCCCCCTGTGCATGATCCGTTTTTTCTGATTCCGTTCTCGACACTGACTCATTGCTCTGTGTCCCGCGACTGCGGACTGGATCCCATCGTTCATTTAAAGCATTTTTAAGCACAACACAGAGTACTTTACTTGCACACCGATAACACCGTTAAATAAAAAGAAAACGCATCCGCTGCTCTGCTCTGCCCCGAGGAGCGCAGTAGAGATTTGACGTTCGCCAACGATTCCGCTCTTTTGAGCAGCTCTTTTAAATGAACGATGGGATTCGGTTCTCAATCGCGGGAGGCCGGGAGCTGTTACTTGTGTGGGAGTGTCGAGAACAGATTCAGAATCAACGAATCATCCATGGGGCGAGGCACAGCCCATCAGACTGCATGATGTCTCGTCCCCACTCGCAGGGCACGTTCCAGGAGACTAGTTGTGGCTTTATAATGTCACAGCGCGCAGTAGGCGGAGAAAAAACGATTAGCCAAACAAGAAAACGCAGGGCTGTTGTAACATTAACCGTGTTGTTGCTTTTTTACAAAGCTGAATTTTTAATATGGTCGGATGGTTTTTGTTGTGGTAGCTTGACAAGACACGCAATGGTGGTTGAAACGGTGTTACCGATAACCGCGGTGATGACACGGACTGTATTTTCGGTGTTAAAAATCTCATATCCTAACACACACGCACACACACACACACACACACGAGAACACGAGAAGTCATGTCTTTTCACTTGACTTGATATTGACATCATTCCTCTGCCAAGTATGTTCTTATGCCTCTCCATATTTGAGACTAGTATGTTATACCAAATCTTTCTAGGTCAAGTTTATCCTCCGCAAAAAAAATGACCGACAGTACAAAGGCAGGGCCCTTGGCCAATGAGGAGCAGCGTTCTAGGTGACATCACCACCAACAAGTGTGACTTGTGATATAAATTACAACTAGAGAGACGCAATTGGAAATTGCAAGTGTGGTTGCCAACCTGACTATATTCTGCAACAAGTTAACTGTCATTTGAAGCTCAACCAATACTCTTTACAGGAGTTTTTCCTTGAATTTCCAATGGCAGCGAAAAAGTTTATCCAGAATAAAGTTTCCCCAGAACAATAGTCAGACATGCAAACAGCCCCAAGGTGAAAAAGTTGACAACATTTTCTGGGGACAAAAAAAGGTTTCTATCACTCAAAGATTTGGAGGACACCCTGTAGTAACTCTGAGAACCCCTTAGCGGTTGGGGTTAGGGTTACATACATTGTATGTGGTATTTTGCTCCCAATATACAGTATATTCACATTGGAGCCATGCCTGGCTATTGATGATGTCACAGAATGATGTCATACATATATATCCTTTATAGGGCTCACTGCAGAAACCGAAAAATCATAATTTGCTGAACTGAGCTGAACTGAAAATGGCAATTGATCGGGCGAAAGCAAGGTCCCTGAATACCTCTCGCGAAACCGCCGTTTTTAAAGAGGAGATCGGCAAAGAGCGGAAATGGCGGGGGATCCACAGACGTTTCAATGACGAATTGAGAAGTAAATTACGTGACATGGAACAAGACAAGCCCGTGACCAAAAAGGTGGAGAGCCCTCACATGGATTCTGAAGCCACAGACAGGCCTCACATAGATTCTGGAGCCACAGACAGGCCTCACATGGATTCTGAAGCCACAGACAGGCTTCACATGGAGCAGAGAGCCACAGACAGAACTCACCCAGAGAATAGTCAGAAACACTGTGGACGTCCGCAGACGAGCAGTCAGGAGATAGGATGGCTGCTCTCAGACAAGACACTGAACCAGACCGACAGACACATCGATCTCCATGTATGGACGCAGACGGATGCAGAAGAGCCATTTGACTTTTCACGTTTTGACAACAGCCTGTCCGACCGAATTCCCCCTCGGCGACGGCGACACACCAAACCTAGGTTATAGTTTTGCGTCTTTTCCTTCGTTTTATATTGTTTCTTTGAGCGGAGCTCCAGCATCTGGCTTTGTCCAAGACGCAAATTGTGGCCTAAATCTGAGCCTACATCTGGGCCTACATCTTGGCACTACGTGCTCAAAGCGCAGTCTGTTGTATGGCCTAATCATATTAACTCAAATAGCACCGCTTACTTCACACTAGTGACTAGGTGTGATTTTATAAAATTTTGTTTAGATTATTATTTTCTATTTTGTTATTTTTATTTTCAATTTCAGTTTGTTTTGATTTGTTTTTTAAAGTGGATTTGCTAGTTTAGTTTGTTTATTTTTTTAGCTTAGTTTTTGTTGGTTTTATTGGTAGTTATTTTAGGCAATATGGATTGGCCATGGAGGGTCCATGAAGATTCAATAAGGTCACAACAATTGCTGAAAGATAGTGGTTATGTGAGGCGTTGTGAGCGTTTAGATATCGTTGCTGTCTGGCAGAATCCTCTTACCTCCATATATTCCAACAGATTTGTTTCCCCCCGTAAATTAACGCCCTACTAGATCACACTACATCAGTGTCACTCAAAAGATTCAAAAGTATCAGATCTACAAGCTCGCAGTGCGGCACTCGGTAGCAGATCCACAAGCTTTTGATCTTGTAGATGTTCTAATTTGAATCCTGGGAAGTAACAGTTTTGGACCTTTTCCACCCTAAAGAGACCATATGCTATTTTCTCTTAAAGGGCCATTTCACCTCTGGGACAACCTGATCTTATTATTTTGTTTTTTTGGGACACGATCAACACAATCCTGAGTTATTTTTTGTGTTCAATCTGTGTTTTGAGATATTTTAGTATTTCAGCATGTACTAGTGATGCAAAACGCATCATATGATGCAAAACGCAAGGCCTAAGGCCTAGGCCAGACGGAGCTGGATATTTCATATATCCAGTTCGTGTGGCTGCAAGCCCCAACCGCATAAAAGAATATATAGCCGTGCGCCCCAGTGGACCCTTACTGCTGGAGTATGGCCCAAATAATTACTTTGATCAATATTGAGATCATGATTATTCATTGAGTTTATCGTCATAAATATAACACTGCGTTCATGTTCATATTATGCTACTCTACATTCCTGCTAATGTAAACATTTTTATAAATAAAATCTACTTTCCTTATTTCACCTTATCTCTTTGCATCTCAGAATAAATACCAAATCAACAGAGCACTGCTTTCACTTTTATATTGTGCCACATTACTGCTAATTAACAGATATTTATGGCTTGTCTTTACTGAAGTGCACATCTATAAGCATACTATAAGTCTTTCACTCAGTGGGGCAGCATAGCTCAGGGGTAGAGAAACCGTTATTAGAGCACGAAGGGTTCACGAAGGGTTCCCAGTTCGAATCCGGGCTCCCCCTGAGTTAATGCCGAAGGGTCCTTGGGCAAGACTCTGAACCCCACATTGCTCCCGGTGAGTAGGTTGGTGCCTTGCATGGTTTCCTCCGCCACCGGTGTATGAATGTGTGCGTGAATGTAATGCACAATCTATGTAAAGCGCGTTGGATAAAAAGCGCTATATAAATGCACCATTTACCATTTACCACTCCATGCATTGTACCTGCATGATTCGTGTGAGTAAAAATCACGAACCTCACTAAGTTAAATCCCAACTATAAAAAAGATTGTTAACAGAAAAAGCTCAAAATGCCTCACAAGCTTGTACATCTGCTAATTCTCATGCGATGCTAATTGTCACGATTATGACATTTTACTTGATTAATTGTCACAAATAAATGTGTTTAACGATTTAATTGTGATTTTAGCATGGTACATTAGAACATAATTCATAATAGAAATGCCATTACCATCTGGCTTTTTAGGCTTCATAAACAAAAGTTGCACAGGTCAGATATGCAAACTAATTGAAACATACATAGACATGACAGACATATTTAATAACTTTGTACTTTCAAAATATTTCACAAATGGGGGAAATAGCCGATCTACAAGCTCGGGATGCGACAAGTGAGCTTGTAGATATGATATTTCCTCAATTTCCACAAATGACCATTAAGCAAAATAATCAATTTTATCTCATATTTGCGATTAGATGATTATATGTAATAATTGTGACAGGCATGGTGTGATACAAGTATACACCAGTAAGACTCCCTAATCGGGAGATAAGCGACCGTAGGTGGCTTATCTCCACAAATAGGGCAACATTTTGTTTTTCCCAAATCTTCCTCATCCATGTTGATGACATGAGTGTAGACATGCTGTGTAGTGATATTCGTGATTTTAGGGCAAAAACTGTAGGAGCAGTGTCCAAAAATGTGTTGTAAAAATCGGCCTGAAGGTGGCGCTAGAATAGGGCCATGTGAGAAATGAGGGGTGGGGTCTCCGCGTTGCCTTGGCGGACGAATAGGTACCGGCCCCGGCTCTCCCGGACGCTCCTAGCCCGAGTTACGGCATTTTATGTGCGCTGCAGTGGCAGGGGGTCCTCCACTGGGGGCGCCACCACTTTTGCATCCGTTCTGGAGCACCAGGAGTCGGTGGTCCCCGGGAATTCCACGCGAGCAGCCCCGTTGGGGTGGTCATTTGGGCATTTGTGCACATTTGGTCATTTTTTACATCTGGGGGTCCCCCAGTGCTCCGGGGGTCCTTGGAGGTTGTAGTTTGGCAGGCAAGGAGTGTGTGTGTAAAATGTGGCATGGATCGGGTCAACGGGTGCGGAGATATAAGCAGGGAAAAAGTGTGATGTGTGAGCACATTTGGTAATTTTTTTCATCTGGGGGTCCCCCAGGGACCTGGGGGTCCCTGGGGCTCCGGGGGTCCTTGGAGGTTGTAGTTTGGCAGTCAAGGAGTGTGTGTGCAAAATTTGGCATGGATGGGGGCAACGGTTGTGGAGATATGAGCAGGGCAAAAGTGTGACGGACTCACTCACTCACTCACTGACAGACAGACAGCCTGTGGAGGTTTTGGTAGTAAATGCGACCTACGGTCGCAATTATCCAGTGGAGAGTAGGGCATTCACGAATAGAGATTTTTAGTATTCGAATTATTCGACCTCAAAGTATTCGAATTCGACAGGACTGGCCAAACTGTCAAATATCAACATTGTGAAAATAGCAGATCTACATGCTCACAACGCCTTGTGTTGCGAGGCGTTGTGAGCATGTAGATCTGCTATTTTCACAATATTTATCTGTGGAACCGAGTCACATTAAATGTCAGGGTAGGGGTCCACAGCTCAAATATGTTTATTTTGGGGGTCACTGCCTAAAAAGGTTTGAGAACCCCTGGTATAGAGCATTAACAAATTCATCCACCAGGGGCATTGACAACTCATTCTTATGACTTCCTATCTCGCCAAGCTTTATAAACTATATATTTTTTAAAGAGAAAACAATAAAAAAATAAAAATAAGCGAATATTCGACTTAGGTGAACAACGTCGAATAGTGACTTTGAATATTCAAATATTCGAATATTTGGTGAATGCCCTAGTGCAGAGGGAAGGAGACATTGAAGTTGACATTGCTGTGAATGTACTGTATGTAAAATCTACAGTTGTGCTGGAAATGATTCAACCGCCTCTGAAAATGAGGTTCATTAGTGTAGCCACTGTTCCTTTGACCTTTAACCTGTGAACTATACTCAGAACCTTTCTAAACTCTACTAAAGGACAATAGGTCTTGTGCGCTGATTAAGTAATTTATGTTTATTTTTGATTAAAATGATATGGTAACAGGGTTGAATAGCCACATTACTTTTGATCAGAGATTATTCTTCTTCCAATAACTTTTAATAACATAAATATTATTTGAATAACTTTTAATGTTTACACATAAGGATGGTTGGTAGACAATCAATCAACGATTGTCCCTAAAGGTACGGTTTTGAGCATAGTTCAAAGTCAAAGGAACAGTGGCTACACTAATAAACCTAATTTTCAGAGGGGGTTGAATCATTTCGAGCACAACTGTATGTATGTGGCATAGGAATTTCAATCAATTAAACATACAACATGTTGATATTTTCCAGACTCTGATTCCAAACGCAAGAAACGCAGAGACAAAGCGTCGAAGCGCAAAGCAGAGCGGGAGAGCAAGAAGACCAAGAAGAGTAAAAAGAAGAAGCAGGCGGGGCGTCGCAGCGGCGGCGGCGACAGCAGCAGCGACAACGATGAGGAGGAGGGTGCGAGGCCGGCCCGCCCGCGGAAGGAGCGCGCACGGGATCCAGAGGAGCGCGAGCGCCAGGCCACACAGACGGACGTACGGGGGAGGGAAAGGAACGGAGAGAGAGATAAAGGGAGAGACCGAGAGAGAGACGGGCCAAAGATCAGGGAGAGGGAGAAGTCTCCATCGGAGAGAGGGAGAGGAGAGGCTGACAGGAGAGAGAGAGACGGGGAGAAAGAGAGGGGGAGAGACGGAGAGAGAGATGGGCCAAAGATCAGGGAGAGGGAGAAGTCTCCATCGGAGAGAGGGAGAGGAGAGGCCGACAGGAGAGAGAGAGACGGAGAGAGAGAGAGGGGGAGAGACGGAGAGAGAGAGAGGGGGAGAGATGGAGAGAGAGACAGGGGGAGAGATGGGGAGAGGGACAGGGGGAGGGATGGAGAGAGAGACAGGCCAAATACCAGAGATAAAGAGAGGGAGCATTCTCCCGAGGAGAGAGGGAGGGGAGAGAGAGACGGGTCCCGAGAGAAGGAGAGAGGAGGAGGAGGGAGCGAGAGATGGAAGGAGGGAGAGAAAGGAGAGGGGGAGAGGAGGGAGAAGAGAGACAGGCATGAGGAGAAGGAGAGAGACAAGGAGAACCGCGAGAGGAACCGACGCAGAGAGGTGTCGCCTCACCGGAGAAGATGAAAACATAACATTTGTTTTTTTGAATTCTTGTCTCTTTTATAAATCTGTGGTTCTCCAGCGATTCAACGTCAAAGACGCCCATAGCTCTTTGAGTGTACACACTGGAACTGATTCAGTCCCATCGTGTACACCCTCAGTGTTACAGAACTGTAAATGGTCCATTTGGAACCCCCTCAAGGATCCCTGAGGGTCCCTGGACCACACTTTAAGACCTACTGCTCTAAATGTGTTTCCTCTCTCATGCAGTCCACCTGGTCTAGTCTAGCCTAGCATTAGTTAGAGCTGTTAATACAGCATATCGTCGTTGTCGGGTGGAAACCTCGTATCTCCAAGTTTCAAATTTGTACGTTCTTTCGCAAAGTAGCCCTGCTTCATCATACAAGGCTGTCCAACAAAAGTAGTGAAAACAGCAGATCTACAAGCACACACCCGTGTGTGCTTGTAGATCGGCTGTTTTCACTAGTTTAAATCATTTTTAAAATGAAAAATGCAAAACCAACGGTTTTGGACATACAAGGTTTTCACCGGACAACGACGATATAGGCCTACAGTATAGTACAGCCATTCTCAACCTTTTGCATTTCAAAGACCCTCGGTTTGATGTGCATTAGGCTACGGACCCCCGTTTTGATACACATGTTCATCTCTGGGGACCCCCCAATCTACACTGTAAAATGGTCGGTCTTAACTCTGGAGCATGACCAGATGGGTGCATTATGGTTCCATCTGTACACTCTCAGAGTTGCAGACCCGTAAGGGTCCTGTTTGGACCCCTGGGGTCCCCCCGACCATGGTATAGTATCCGTGTACTATTATTTATAGTTTGTAGTCTGCTATACCGGAAAGAGAAGGTGATGCCACACCGTTTAGTTTCAGCAGGGCGGAGCTCTCAAGATGGCGCCACCTGTCCATTGAGGAGAGGCGGCCATGTTGTGAGATTGCTCCTTCTCCATAGCGTCGGTGTAGAACAGGCTTTGTGCAGAAGGTGCCAGTCTCAGTCTCCTGTTCCGAGTGCCGCGCTGCGAGCTTGTAGATCTGCTATTTTTTTTTACCCAGATGCTATAAATGTCTTCTAAATCCTTATAAGGGTTCTTGAAAAAACCTATGTTTCTACGTCAATGGTGCTCAAACCTTTTCATGTCAAGGACCCCCAAAAGGACATGTATTTGGCCACGGACCCCCATCTGAAAATATTTAGATCCAGGGACCCCCCAGAAGCAAAATTTGAGTTACAAATGCTATTTTTCAATAGCTAAAGTATGATATTGTTATCTGCGTGGTCAGCACCTCACTCACTTAGGTGTGCGCTCCTCCTTATGTGCTTTCTCAATAGCTAAAGTATAAAATAATTCCAGGCCTGAATGGGTTAAGGGCTTAACGGTGTCATGCATGTTTACAGATCCATCTTTAAAAAAAAAAAAAAAAAAAAGAATTATATTGTGGAAAAGTTAATTATTGTCCGTAATTAAATTAAAACATAACGTTTATATATTTTTGATAGATTGTGCATTATTCAAAACCTTTTTTAGTTTTAATTAAGTGTGCCTGCTATGCAATAGCAAAACACTTATTGTAATCCGCCATACTTAAGTCATTAATTAAGTCTTTCGCCACGAATTTCTGCACGTAATAACTGCCGCACAATTTACGCCACCCACGCAATATATACATCAAAACGTGCGGCTCGGCCGGGAATAGGTTGCTATTACTTTTCTTTCCGATCCGCGTTACCATTGCGACGTAATTCGCAAAAAACGACGCCCAAAAACCCCATTGATTTAGAATGGGGGAAACTTCGGCACGTAATAACTGCCGCACGATTTACGCCACCCCCGCAATATATACATCAAAATGTGCGGCTCGGCCGGGAATGGTGTGCTATTACTTTTCTTTCCGATCCGCTTTACGATTGCGATGTAATTCGCAAAAAACAACGCCCAAAAACTCCATTGACTTTGAATGGGGGACTCCGAAAAAAACCCAGAAACTTTGGCGCCACATAACTCTGCCATATTTTTGCCTAGCAACGTCATTTAAAATGTAAAATGCTCACACAACTTTGGTCTTTTTCCGACCAATAGGGATGAGCTGGAATTGATTAAGCCTCGCCCCCTCTTTAACAGGAAGTGCCCTTCACCAAACAGGAAGTGCCTCTATAACTCATGAACCGTTTGTCGTACAGACTTGCGGCTGGTGTCATACCTTTTCTTTTTTTCTCAATTTTTTTTTTCTCAAATTTTTTTTTTCTCAAAATTTTTTTTTTCTCAATTTTTTTTTTCTCAAAATTTTTTTTCTCAAAAATTTTTTTTTCTCAAATTTTTTTTCTCAAATTTTTTTTTCTCAAATTTTTTTTCTCAAAATTTTTTTTTCTCAAAATTTTTTTTTTCTCAATTTTTTTTTCTCAAAATTTTTTTTTTCTCAAATTTTTTTTCTAAATTTTTTTTTTCTCAACATTTTTTTCTCAAAATTTTTTTTTTCTCAATTTTTTTTTCTCAATTTTTTTTTCTCAAAATTTTTTTTTTCTCAAATTTTTTTCTCAACATTTTTTTCTCAAAATTTTTTTTTCTCAATTTTTTTTTTCTCAAATCTTTTTTTCTCAAACATTTTTTTTCTCAAAATTGTTTTCTCAAAATTATTTTTTTCTCAACATTTTTTTTTCTCACTTTTTTTTCTCAAGATTTTTTTTTCTCACAATTTTTTTTTCAAAATGTCTTTCTCAAAAAAGTTTTTTTCTCAAATTTTTTTTCTCACAAAACAATTTTTTCTCAAAAAACTGTCGTTAAAGTGCGACCCGTGATAACGGCCAAAAATGCTCCAAAACGCCACTAATTAGTCGAAATGGCTGACTTCCTGTTTGGTTTCTGATTGGCTGCTGGCCTTGTGACGTGGGTAGAGCTGCGAGGGCCTGGTCATCGCTGCTTGCAGCTTTAATTCATTAATCGTCCATGACCTTAATTGGGGCCTATTTCGCCAAACAGGAAGTGCCCCTCACCAAACAGGAAGTGACCCTTGATCTCGTGAACCGTTTGTCATACAGACACGCGGGTTGCGTCAAATGAAATAACGCTAATGCTAACACCAACCGCTACACAAGGTTGCACAGACTTAGCGAGCTGCAGGCACACTTAAAATTTCTTAGAAATTTTCTCTTCTAGTTTGGATTGTTATGGCATACAGCTCATGAAAAACTAAAATCCATATCTCAATATTATTATTACAATATTACACGAGACCACTCAAAACAAGGATTTATAACACCGACCTTCTGAAGTCAGAGTTGCTTGAAGTTTCCTATGTCCGTGATGATTTGGGGTGCTATATGGCATCTGCTGCTTTTTTACACAATATGCTTATTGATTTAGTTTTTCTTTTTTTTAGATTGATCTGTATGTGTCCGTTTCAGATCAGTGACAGGAGACAGGGTTTGACACCTTCTGAAAACCTAGGAGTACAGTTATGCACGGAGCCCGTTGGTGTACAGTAGTTGTAGTATTGTATAGAATCCGTATAGTTTAGACAAAGACTAGAATGAACCACTTGAACCCCAACATCCATATTCTGGGGGGAACATTGGCCAAAAAATAGCGGCTCTAGAAACGTACAAGGCGTCACAACATGGCGCCTTTTGAGCTTGTATATATATTAGGCAATTTATCGGTCACGAGATTTGGTTTAGACTGGAAAAAGCAGTCCAGTTTAATACTGTAGGTCTAGACTAGAGGGTTTAAGTGGTTAAGGACTGTTTAGTTTCTCTCTCTCTCACACACACACACTCTCTCTCTCAGTATGTCAGTCATTTTTGTATCCGACAGAGGCACTTTGTTGCTGTCTTTGTCGATAATTGTGTTTTTGTTTTTTTGGTAATGATGATTATTGTTAAGTTTTGGTGCAGAAAATTTAAAATAAAGTAAACATTAAAATTATTTCCACGACGAAGTAAGGCATTATTTACAAATACAGTTAGGGATATTTCACTTAAAAAAAACTTTTGTTAAAAAATATGTTTGATGTTCTCTGTTAAAAAAAAACAAAAAAACAATAAATATATTGTTAAAAAAAATAATTGATTAATCGCATTGCAAAACGATACATTCAACTGGGGACACACATTGATTTAAAGATTTTAAACAACACACCTTTTACACACACACACACACACACACACATATATATATATATTATATATATATATATATATATATATATATATATAATTTTATTATTCTGTTATTATTTTTATTGTATTATATTTGAACTGAAGCTGTGGGACATGGTATTTAGTTTACTTCTACTCAAACCAAAGTGATTATCTTCTGATTATATTTAATTCACCCTGAGTATTTGTTCACACACATTCATACACCGATGGCAGAGTAAACCATGCAAGGCACCAACCTGCTCACCGGGAGCAACTAGGGTTTCAGAGTCTTGCTCAAGGACTCTTCCACACTGGGGGAGCCCGGGATCGAACTGGGAACATTGCTGTTCTCATCCGGCCACACTACCCCTAAACCACTGCCGCCTCATTCATAGCATTTTTGCGTTGATGACATCCAGGACCTTTTGCATCCATGTGTGTGCCCTTATAGAGCAGCAATGATTCTACTGTCGCCATGAACAGCCACCTCTTGAGGTCTTCTCCCAGCCGGTAAGAAACAAATTTACCCTTTTAATTGTGATTATAATACAATATAACATTTTATTACAACTATCCTAAATTATAATACACTAATGGATTATAACTGTGATTATAATACACTATAAAGTATGAATGTATTGCTATGATAATTATAATACACTATAATAGATTATAATAGTGGTTATAGCACAATAGAATCTATGTATTACAACTAAACTTAACACAAAAAGTTTGGAAATCTAACTTTGGTCGATTATATCTCCCCTTTAATAAACCCAAATGGTATTGTATTTTTATATCATTTTTATTGTTGATTTGTCACCTTTACAACGAGGTACAGCGTGTAAGCATTGGGCATTCGAGGCATGAGCTACACAGCCAAACATGTGGGTAGCGCCGACCAGAATTTTGCCAAAATGGCTTGCAATATACTGTTCTGCTGGCATTTACTTTCATTTTGGGCTTCCCTGACACTGAGCTTAACATTAAACAAAGTGTAAAAATTGCCAATATGTGTTGTTTTTTCTTTTCCTTATTACTGTGAGAGAGTGCAATCATTCAATGCCCCAAGTAACAAAGGTGAACACCAAAAGAACAGTATTGCAGGCCTGCCAGGCCATTTTGACCATTTTTGGAGGGGCGCTACCCACACGTTTGGCTGTGTAGCTCATGCCTCGAATGCCCGATGCTTACAAGCTATACCTCGATGTAAAGGTGACAAATCAACGATGAAAATAATATAAAACACAATACCATTTGGGTTTATTAAAGGGGAGATATATTCGACCAAAGTTAGATTTCTGAACTTTTTGTGGCAGGTTTATATCCTGGTGGTCTAAATGAAAAGTCAGTGAGTGATCAGTCATTATGAAGTGTTTGGCCATGTTTGGCCTAGCTAAGACCTACTCTAGATTGGATACTTTTTAGTACCACGTTTAGTACCACTTTCACACCACTCTACCCAGGTCCTTGTAGTGGAAAACCTGGCACAAGTGGTGTGGAGTGGTGTGGTGTTGGGCCAGTGGAAAATGGGCTCAAATGTCCCCAACTACCTCCAGCTGGTACTAGGGATGGGACGATATGAAAATGTCATATCACGATTATTGTAACAAGAAATCGTGATTTACGATATCACGATAATCAATATCCTATCTTGGGGCGGAACATTTGCCAAAAAATAGATCTACAACGCGACGCGTTGTGAGCTTGTAGATCAGCTATTTTTGGGCAAAGCCATTTGAAAGGGAGTGAAAAAAAGACTATCAAGTATGTATATTATAAGTACCTTTTTTACCAATTATAGGGTTTAAATTGTACCGGATATGCAGCTTGGCAAGGTGAATTGATCCCAGACTCATTAATGCAGCCAGTCAGTGCTTCTCAATGTGAGGTCCGGGGACCCCCAGGGGTCCTTGAGGGATAACCACTTGTCTTTAAGCCATTGGCAAGATTGACATTTCTTTTGATGTTTTTGAAACATTTGAACAACACGGATCATGTGAAAGGGACTCCTTGCCACACAGAATACATTAATTTTGGTATCCTTGACATGAAAACGTTTGAGAACCACTGCATCGCTGGCTTAATTTGAGTAGAAGGAACGTGGTACAGCCATATCTCCTTCCTCCTTTGGGACTTCTAGGGTTATAAAGTTGACTCTGGCGTTTTTCCCTTCTCAAATGATGCTGGAAATAATTTGACCCCACTCAGAGAATGTATTTTTAGATATTTCTATGGGGAGAGCTTGAAAATAAAAAGGGGTCTCGCAATTATCCAGGGTCCTAACTTTAGTCCCAGTCAGGCCCTGCACAGACCTATTAAATGCCATTGCTTTTTATTAAAAAAATAAGGAAATAAGAACAACATGAGGCACATGCGTGCGTGCATGTCCGGAGAGCTAAATGGTTTGCTCTAATGAGAAGAAAACTATAAACTACATGGCATGATAGTTGTCGGTCCTAATCGATTGATTGATTGATTGATTGATTGATTGACAGGGCAAATTAACTTTGGTTGAAATAAAGATTTAAGAAAGGGACGAAAGTATTATTTAGTAAACATTAAAGGTGACATATACCTATTACATAATTATAAGTTCTCATTTAAACAAAGGCTTATTCAGCTTCAAAGTCAAACAATTTGGAGTGGACATTCACACTGCTGTTATACTGTACATGAGCGGTGAGAACACAAACTGGTTGAAGCTGGTTCACACTGCTGCGTTTTTTCGTTGCGAAATGCATTTTTCAGGGAAAGGAGAGAGGGAGAGAGCAAGGGACAAACGTGATTGACATAACGTGAGGTAGGGCATTCACGAATAGTGATTTTTAGTATTCGAATTATTCAACATCAAAGTATTTGAATAGTCGAATATTCGACAGGACTGGCCAAACTGGCAAATATTAAGTAAGCAAGAGGCGAACATTGTTGCGAGGCGTTGTGAGCATGTAGATCTGCTATTTTCACAATATTTATCTGTGGAACTGAGTCACATTAATTAACCTAATTCCAAGTGCTTGTCAGGGTGGGGGTCCCCAGTTCAAATATGTTTATTTTGGGGGTCACAGCCTAAAAAGGTTTGAGAAGCCCTGGTATAGAGCATTAACAAATACATCCACCAGGGGCATTGACAACTCATTCTTCTGACTTCCTATCTAGCCAAGCTTTATAAACTATAGCTATATTTTTTAAAGAGAAAACTATACAAAAAAAAAAGAATATTCGACTTCGGTGAACAACGTCGAATAGTGACTTTGATATTCGAATATTCGAATGTTTGGTGAATGCCCTAACGTGAGGTTGATTTCTTTATTTGCGTGCTCCGAAATTCGCTCCTATATTCGGACGAAAGAACGCAGCAGTGCGCAATGACCTTTAGTACAAGTTGCTGAGTCATTCGTTCTCTCCTGTTGAGGGAAACAACTTGTCTTGTAATTGGTGATAAGCTGCCTCAGTCCAGCAGACACCATGGCCTAAACCAGAATGGCACTTTACATAGATTGTGCATTACATTCACCCATTCACATACACATTCATACACTGACGATTATGTATGACCCTTGTATGAACCAATTTGGTTCCATTCGTCCAC
The DNA here is from genome assembly GCF_963921795.1 of Nannobrachium achirus. Classification (NCBI taxonomy): domain Eukaryota; kingdom Metazoa; phylum Chordata; class Actinopteri; order Myctophiformes; family Myctophidae; genus Nannobrachium; species Nannobrachium achirus. The sequence goes on from NC_137829.1 coordinate 29,758,128, forward strand.
TCTCAGAGTTATGGGAGCGTCCTTGAAATTAAACGGTTTGAGAACCACGCAGTGGCCTAAACTAGCAAACAAAACAGTTGCATTCATTTTAAATTGTGTTTATCTTAAAAACGAATATTCACATCTTGTGTATTCAATAGATTTGTTACAGGCAAGAAATACATGAGGGACAATCACAGGGAGAGAAGAGGGAATGGAAGGAGGGGAAAGGGTTCATTATAACAGTGGTCCTCAACCTTTTCAGGCCGCTACCCACAAAATAATCATATTTCAACTGGGGACCCCCCAAAATAATCATATTTCAACTGGGGTCCCCCACCCACCCTAATGAGCACTAAGAGAGTTGAGGTGTTACATTTTGTATAACACGGTTCTATTGTGAAAATAGCCAATCTACATGCTCTGTGAGCATGTAGATCGGCTATTTTCACAATTTCTGCCTCTAATATTTGACAATTTGACCAATGTTTAATTTGTCCTTTTAGAGGTATTAAAAAGTCCTTAAATTGTCACTTTAGAAATGTGTAGATACCCTCTATACACTCAGAAAGTGTTCCTGAACTCACCTGAGAATAGAAAACCACACATCATAGTTCACCTCTAGCAGTATGACTGCCATGCGCGCGCGCACACACACACACACACACACACACACACACACACACACACACACACACACACATGCACACACAGCTTTCAGTTCTACCCCGTTTGACCTTGATTGTTTCATCAAGGTTGATAACGTGTGTGTGTGTGTGTGTGTGTGTGTGTGTGTGTGTGTGTGTGTGTGTGTGTGTGTGTGTGTGTGTGTGTGTGTGTGTGTGTGTGTGTGTGTGTGTGTGGCAGTCATACTGCTAGAGGTGAACTATGATGTGTGTGTGTGTGTGTGTGTGTGAGAGAGAGAGAGAGAAGTGGGTCATATTGTGTGCTGTGTTGTGAGTGGTTAGCTATGCCGAGGAGTGGAAGGAGCTGATTGGTCTGTTAGCTGGAAATTGAAGGATTGGCTCCATTGGGACTCCTGGTGCCGCACGGAATTCTGGGTAATCACGGCAAGGCCCTTTAGAGTGTGTGTGTGTGTGTGTGTGGGGGGGGGGGGGGACAGAGAGGAGAGGTGTTTTGAAGGTAAACTATGAAACCATGGCAACCATACCAAGTTAAAACTCACACAGCTTCTGGTGTTAATCTATGTTCAGTGGTGGAAAAAAGTACTCAAATGTTTTACTCAAGTAAAAGTATCAATACGGTAATATAGAAATACGCTGTTACAAGTAAAAGTCCAGAATTCAAAATGTACTTGAGTAAAAGTCCAAAAGTGTTGGCATGAAAAATATACATAAAGTACCAAAAGTAAAACCAAAGGTTTTCTGTGTATTTTATTTTTTTATTTTTATTTTTTTCAGAAAACGTCTGAGTTCTTTAGCAGTATAATGTAGGCCCATGCCTCAAATACAAAATTGATCAAATTGTGTGTCTGGTTGAAGCATTCCAGGTCTAAATGGGTTAAAGTCTACTATGTGTCACGTACATTGCTGTAGGTGAGTCTTGCTCAAGGGCACTTCGACCAGTGGCCAGGATGACCAATTCGAACCTGGAACCTTCGGAATTTCAAGACGACCACTCTACCTCCTGAGCCACTGCCACCAAAAAGATTGGACTTGCATGCAGAGGGGTCTCGATAGAGTGCACCTCCAAAACCACTGACAAAAAACAGGGGGAAAAAACGGCCTGCACGTCCTGGCGGCTGACGCAGTCCTGGGTAGGCAGGACTTAACTACAATATTTGTACTTGAAAGACAGGGGATATACTGTACAGTAAGGACGTTTCTGACTACCGTCTGCTCTTGAAAAGAATAAGAACAATACACAGAAGTGCTTTTTTTCTGGTGTTTCTGGGAATTCGACTGGGAGACGCTCTAACATGCATCATATCCTCAAAAGTGTCAATGGACTGTAATACAGATACTCTGTACGGGACTGGCAAGTGGGTAAAACCTTGAGGGCGTTAAAACGTAGAGATTTCAGGAACCCAGTGGCTTTTCATTTTGCAGAAGCCAAACATGGCATTTCAAGTATATTGGTATTGAATAGGTCAAAACTACTACTCAGGAGAGAGGCATTTTGGATCCCTGCATTTGACACTGTTAAAAAGGGCCTAAAAGAAGCCCTCGATATCAGACTGTTCCCGTAATGATTGCACAGGTGTGTCATTTCCGCCCAGCCCCGATTGGTGGCTGGTGTGAGATGTTACCAAGGAGCGATGCATTTTCCGATTTTACCGCACTTGGCCGCCATATGGCTGTTTAATATCAGACGGCTGTCTGATACACCCCGCAGTAATGCGGGGACTTGCATTCCCATGATCCTTCGGGAGATGCAGTCATCCAGGTATCTGGCGTTCCCTTCAGACCAATGCTAGAGAATATATCTAGGATTCTACTCCCAGTTCATCCAAATCGTCCAGAGACGCCTGTTTCAACGGACCATGATCCATGACTAAAGAACGGATCGTCGCGGTCACATTTTTTCTTTACAGAGTGAAAGAAGACATGGTTGTTGGATCACAAACAGCGTGTACACTCAAATCGCTGGCAGTTTTGCATTTCTGAATTATAAAATCTACCTGGCAAAAGAAAAGTGTTAAGTAATGTACTTAAGTAAAATTTTTAGGTAATTGTAATTTACTTGAGTATTTACAATTTGCAATACTTTTACTTCTACTCCACTACATCTCAGATCCAAATGTTGTACTTTTACTCCACTACATTTATTTGAAAACTTTAGTCAGTAGTTAGTGTGGTTGCCCGACAGTGAATCAGATGCCATTGGAAATTGTTGGAAAAACATGCGAGGAGTGGTGCTAGCTCGAGTATTGGTCGAGCTTCACAACAGTTAGCTTACTGCAGAATATAGTCACGTCAACAACCACACTTGCAATTTCCAATTGCATCTTTCTAGTTAATATTAGTGTGGTTGCCCCACAGGGTTTTTTCTCATCATCTGATGTAACCCTTCAGCCAATCAGACATCGCGATACCTTGATATCGTGATGTCATCCTTTCCCCCCATCTGGTTGGCTAAACTATGAACAGCAACCACACTGTCTAGGTAAACACTGTGCTTGTGCATTTTGTAAGTGCACTGTAACGTTTCATTACTGTGTGACCACAGGAAGAATAGTCACTGCTGAGGCAAAAAGGGAAATAAACCATCAACAAGCATGTAATCTGTGGCTTCTTCCACAGCTTGGAAGCCAGGAGGGAGAAGAGTCTAGGATGCCTGGTGCGTTGGCAGTGGCGTCAGTTCAGAAAAAGCTAAGGTATGGCAACATGACTGTATTTAGCATTTGTAGTTATTTTACTGTAATCTAACAACATAATAACCTGAACAGATAGACAAAAAGACATTCATGGATTTATATTTAAAAGTAACTTTTATTTTCCTCCCTGGACCCAGGGTATGGCAGCTGCATACCCCTGACATACCCAATTGACGCCCCTGGGAGGGAGAAGAGTCTAGGATGCCCGGAGCGTTGGCCAGGGTAGGGGGAAAGTGGGGTAAACGGAGAGACTTTTTACATTTGCTCCCCTCTAGGCGAACTAAAAGATATATCAGTAAACATGTACACATTTCCCAGTAATTTGGGATGTTTCCTAACAATGGAAGTTATCAGAATGTATTCAAGACAAAAGGCAGTGAAAATATGATTGTTTAAAAAAAAAAGTGGTCTTGTGTCTCACTTTACCCCAGCACCGGGGTAAACTGAGACAGACCAGAGAAATCAAGGGGTAAAGTGATCTACTTACTTTTTTCACTTTAAAACTACCATAAAAACACAAAAACCCACAGTGTCGGCAGGTTAAATATGCACAATACTAAAATGTGCATAGCAGATTTTTTAATAGGGTTTGTCCTGTCATGTCCGCCCACGTGTAAAATAATTTGACAGATAATTAGCATATTTAGTCAAATATGCTAATTATCTCATTAATTATGCACAATACAAAAATGTATATTGCAGAGATGAATTCTTCAGGGAAAAATACTTAAGAATCGATTGAGAAAAGTTTGGTACACCTTTCTTCCTGTCTATCATGTTGGGGTAATGTGAGATAGTGTCTCACTTTATCCCGAAGCCACATTTTGGGAAAAAGGACATCTCTTATCAATTCAGGGTAATCTTCAGCTAGCGTCTATCAATTGGATTTATACGTTGGTAGTTCATCAACATGTATGATATAAAATGTTCTCCCTGAATCAATTTGCTTTGACACAACAGCTGATTATGTTGACAGCAAGAAAATTTACTTTTACATGAAAAAAACTTGTGAAAAAAGCATGTTTTCCACAGCACTATCAGGTCCTCTCCTTCATGGCAAGGGGGAAATTCAAGGGGCTTGAAAATATAATGGTCACATGACCACAAATGTGTTCCATTGCCTAGATACAGGGGGTGTCTCAGTTTACCCGGTGTCTCAGTTTACCCCGCTCTCCCCTACAGCAGTGAGGGAAGAGTCTAGGATGCCTGGAGCGTTGGCCAGGGTACATCAGTGAAGGGAAGGTCAGACGTCATGCATCGCTGAAGTGGGACACGGTGTATGGGACGGATAACGTCCTTCCCCATGAGGTAAGGGGTGCCATGCCCTTGTATAGGTCAGGTCATCACCAGGAATTTGAATTGGATGGGAGCACAGAAAGGGAGATCATGTGAAAATGTAGGGAGGTTGAAGACCAGGGCTGTTGTTTCCATTCTGGATCGGTTGGAGAAGTTTGTATCCCAGATGATGCCCTTTTAGGAAATCCACACTAACAGAATCCATATGGCCAAGACAGATGGCACGACCTCGCCCTTTAGGGCCAAAGGCCCTGCCTTTGTACTGTCGGCCAGTTTTTTGAGGAGAATAAACTTAGTATATAAAGATTTGGGAGAACATACTGGTCTCGCCTTTCAGCGAGCCCACAATGAAGTGTGGGATGGGGATCTTACGGAACAAGGATGTCAAACAGGTCAAATTATATTTTGTTACCCTACCCTAGTCCCATTAGTATTTATATGAATAACGTAATTTATTTGTGCATCAATATACCCATTCTCAACCTCAAGTCAAGTTTTAGTAGTTGTTAGTGAGTCAAGTTTTCACATTTTTTTGGGGTGTTTGTAATCTGTGGAATGTGTACAGTATGTGTCTCTGTCTGATGTGGTACAGTTGGCAGGTAAGGTAAGAAGCAGCCCAGTTCCCACCTTGTGTCTGTGTGCACAGACTGTCTCCTCTTGGGAGCCAGGTCTGCCTATGACGTCCTCTCTGGATGGTTGTAAGGCCTACAAACCATGGATTGATATCTAGACCAGGGGTTCTAAAACCTTTTTAGGCTGTGACCCCCAAAATAAACATATATGAACTGTGGACCCCGACCCTGACAAGCACTTGTCAGTTGTGTAAGCACTTGAATTGTGTATTACATTTAATGTGACTCGGTTCCACAGATGAATATTGTGATTTCACAATATTCATCTGTGGAACCGAGTCACATTAAATGTAATGTGTGATCTACATGCTCACAACGCCTCGGCATTGTGAGCATGTAGATCGGCTATTTTCACAATGTTCGCCTCTTGCTTACTTAATATTTGACAGTTTGGCCAGTTTGGTATTAAAACGGTCTTGAAAGTCCTTAAAGGGATATGAAACCCCAAATCACTTTTTCTATAAATATATATTACTAGTCCTTACCCGTTCAAAGATATGAGCTCTGAAATGATGTGCAGTGTGTGGGTTATGGGATGTGCACTGTGCACACAGTATATGAGGGATGGAAAGTAACTTTAACTGGTGCTTGCATGATAATATGTAGGAGCATCAATGTAAGAAATACCCGTTTCGTTTAATGGCTACAGAGATACTGTGTACCGATCTGCATGATTTTTGGACAAAATCTGTAACAGGGCCAGACAACAGAAAACGCTGTGACAGACACTCACTCAGACAGACAGACAGACAGACAGACACTCAGACAGACAGACATAATTTGGAAAATTATATGTTTGATATCAATGAGTCACTTGATAGGGAGCAATGATATGGTTCAATTTGCCCTTAGGATTGTGGATTCAGAGCTTTCTGCTGTTTCTGTAGCTATTTCTGTGTACTTCCAGTTTCTGGGTAGAAAATAAATATTAGGCGCCACTCATTACATATTTGCTCACTGCATTCCATTAGTTCAGCGTGACGTGGCTTATTTAATTAACATTAACGTTTGTTTTATATAGGTTTGTATCAAGGGGGCGTGGTTTCACTGTAGGCTACTTGCAGCCAGAGAGCAGAGCCAGAGACTCCGTCAACAGACCGCCCACAGTTACACTGTGGTGTCTGTTTCCTGGTTCTCTCTCACAAGTCAAGTCACAAGTCAGAGAGTTCTTTAGATTTTAAGGTAGTTTCTTCGTATTTGATGTTTTATCATATTAGTATTTTCAATATTGACTTGTTCACCTTTAAATGCATTTGATAAAAGATAATGCTGCTATTTGTTCCAAAAGCTTTATACCCTGTGTATACCGGTATATATATATATATATATATATATATATATATATATATATATATATATATATATATATATATATATATATATATTATATATATATATATATATATATCAATGCTCTGTGTTTAGCATTAGCAATGCCAACTGTATATTATGTTCCCCATTTTCAACAGTTTTTATTTTATTTGTGTGGCACTTTTGGCAATGTAAACGTATGTTTTCTCTTGCCAATAAAGCTCATTTGAATTGAATTGAATGGTGAGACTGTGCTCAGTGTGTCAGTACATGGTCCTTAGTGTTGGATTCAGTCACAGTGATCAGGTATTCTGCTGTGTTGTCTGTTCGTGGCTAAATTCCATTTTGCTTGTTTGTTATTTTGTTGTTGATTTTTTCCAATGTG
>NC_137829.1:29770067-29787567 GCF_963921795.1 Nannobrachium achirus
CCTGAACCGATTATATGACCAAGGTCTCAGTCGTTCATAAATAGTTTTTGTTCATGAGCTGATCCAGCCGTCTCCATTCACTGACATGCATTTCATCCTACTTCCGGTGTGAGTTTGCCACCGAGTGCGACGAATCCGCCGGCTGGAATCGAGCGGTAGAGAAAATGACATCATTAATGTCATTTCCTTCCCTCTTGTTTATAGCCTGGAACCTTCAAGGACCCCTGGGCTTTCCCCGGGGCGAAACAACTGGCCTACTGTAGTGTTTGTGTGTGTGTGTGTGTGTGTGTGTGTGTGTGTGTGTGTGTGTGTGTGTGTGTGTGTGTGTGTGTGCGTGTGCGTGCGTGCCTGCCTGTGTGTTGGCTGCAGATGCTAACAGTCATTGTTAATGTGTGTTGTTTAGAGTTAGACAAGCAGACAGAATGTATACGTTAGAATCATCATCAGTGTCACGAGAAACAGAAATGTCTTTAGACAGCTGTAGCCGCCTAGCAGTACAGTATCCTACTATGCTCACTTCATACACCTAATAGCAGTATCCTATTATAGGCTCACTTCATACACCAAGGCACTAAGGAATACAAGAACCGATAGCCCGGGGACCCAGTCAGTCACCCAGAATGTGAGATGACCTGTGATGTCATGGCGTACTTTTTATTTCTGTTTTATCTATAAGTTTGGTCATTAAGGTCCACTGAATGTGAGAGGTCTGCTCTGCTGGAAACATCGCGAAAAAAGGTTATGGCCATTTGTATATTCACTGGCCCATTGACTCCACTACACAGGAGTCATCACTTATTTTTTTGCTTGCAATGGATTCAGAATCATGAAAACCCCCTATAGGTTTGATGCTACTTAAAGCAGATTTTTGTTTTGATATATATTTTTCTTTTCCTGTATAGTAAAGTCAATGGGAAAAAACGACCCCAAACATGTCTGAAAGTGAAATATCCCTTTAACCCTGCAAGATGCAGATGGTGTTGTAGCAGTCCTAATCACAGGAAAATGTAATGTTAAAAAATTAATAATGTTTTTGTAAGGTTTTATAGCCATAAATCATAAATCATGCTCTAATTTGCATTTTGGGGATATGTTTCACAATACTAACACATGCAACATAAACAATAGGATTTAATGGTGATGTTAATGTGAAAAAAGAACAGGAAAACTTTAACACATAACTAACCTTTTTTTTTTAAATGATTTAAAAAACGTTGCCAAAAAGCAACGCTGGGCCTTGCAGGGTTTAAAGAGAGAATGTAAAGGCCATGGTTCAGTGCTCAAATGTGTGGGCCACGAGCCCTTTCAGAGCACGTTTATTTTAACAAACACTCCATCGATTGTGTTTCGCCGTGGGGCTCAATGGAACCAGTATACTTTAAAGCAGGGGTTCCCAAACTTTTTTGTCTCAGGGCACCCCATAAATATTTTTTTAATCCAAGGCACCCCTACATTATAATTTTCACTCCCAGCACCTTATATTTATAGCATATTGTCGTTGTCGGGTGGAAACCTTTCATGTCCAAAACCGTTTGTTTTGTATTTATCATCTAGAAAAATGTTGTGCTTGTAGATCGGCTGTTTTCACTAGTTTTGTGCGACAGTCTTGTATGATGAAGCAGGGCTTTGCTTTACTAAAAGACGTACACATTTGAAACCTCGAGATACAAGGTTTCTGCCCGGCCGACAGTGACGATATTTTTGTGATTATGTTGCGAGGAAAATGTTGCGATAATAGCCATTTTGGTTAGAACTGACTGAAAATAACTTTGTACTTCAAGTTTAAAATGATACTAAATATGTTTTCAAGTGTCCAAATAAATTCCAAATATTATTAAGTTCAGAAATCCATAGTCTTGTGACATCATCATAGGGCTAAAGTGGATTAATGTATGTTTTATAATATTATAATTTATATCTGCAAAGTAGCTAGTAACTAAAGCTATCAAATAATTGTAGTGGAGTAAAAGTACAATAATTGCCTCTGAGATGTAGTGGAGTAAAAGTAAAAGTACTGAAGACTGGAAATACTCAAGTAAAGTACAAATACCTCAAAACTGTGTACTTAAGTAAAGTACTTAAGTAAATGTACTTAGTTTCTTTACATCACTGGTTATTTGCGGGCCCACTTTACCGTCGTGACAACATGGTCACGAGGAGAAGCGGTGGCGTGGTGTAACAAGGTCCCAGGGGTCCGTGTGAAAGTGTGCCAGAGCCTGTAATCCCAGAGAACAGAACAGAACAGACAGTCTTTACAGTACGTTCTCACACTGGGGGTCCCTGGGCTGGCCGTGGAGCCTGATGGCTGCTGGCACCTCACCCTGTGGTGTGTGTGCGTGCGTGCGTGCGTGCGTGCGTGTGTATGTGTGCGTGTGTGTGTGTGTCAGAGATGGAAAAAGTACTCACATTCTTTACTTGAGTAAAAGTATAAATTCTGCAATGTAGAAATACTCTGTTATGGTGCCCTCGCACCAAAATACCTAGAGTGGAATCCACCAATGCATTTCAATGAGAATGGAGCGTTTTTTGCCAGTAGAGGATTTCTGCAAAAAACGCTCCATTCTCATTGAAATGCATTTGGCGGATTCCACTCTAGGTATTTTGGTGTGAGGGCACCCTTACAAGTGAAACGCATTGCGACGCGCTGTGAGCTTGTAGATCGGCTATTTTCAAATAGCCTAGGTATAAATTAGTGCTAAAGTGGTTCATTTAGATTTTATAATATCATAATTTATATCTGCAAATTAACCAGTAACTAAGGTTCTCAAATAAATGTAGTGGAGTAAAAGTACAATATGTAGTATAGTAAAAGCAAAAGTATTTGAAATTGGAAAATACTCAAGTAAAGTACAAATACCTAAAAATTGTACTTAAGTACAGTACTTAAGTAAATGTACTAAGTTACTTTACAACACTGGTGTGTGTGTGTGTGTGTGTGTGTGTGTGTGTGTGTGTGTGTGTGCGTGTGCGTGTGTGCGTGTGTGTGTGTGTGTGTGCGCCGGGGGACCAGGGGCAAGCACGTGCACACATAGACATCAAAGGGGGCTTGAGCCCCTGCCCTTTTACCCTTCTGTAAAAGGTACCCTCTCCAGACCATGAATGCAGTTTTTACTATGGTGAAAGAAATGCAAATGAAAATGCCCCTCTTTCCATGCCATACCCGAAGAATTGCCTTGTCCAAACTCTCCTGAACTTGAAAGCAGCATCTTATGTTGAAAGAATTGCCCTCTCTGTGTAGAAATCCATGCCGTTACGCCACATCTCCAGTATTGACTTGATATTTCTTAGTTCAGTCAGTGTGGTACCACGCACCGAAAATAGCCGACCTCCAGAGCGACGCGTTGGGAGCTTGGAGGTCCACTATTTTCGATATTTCCACCAAAAGGCCCTTTTAGAAATTTCAGCCCCTGCCTCTAACATTCTCTGCACTTCCCTTACCAGGGGGTTAGTGCTGGGATGGTACCATATGATCTTTTTTTAATTACCGCTGCGGGAAAAAAAAAGATTATTATTTACTGTTATTATTATTATTTCATTATGCACTGTGCACATCGAAAAGCAAGTGATTGTAAAAATACCTTTGATATATTTTCTTTTATATTCCTGAAGAGATTATGACAAAGGTCTCAGTCGTTCATAAATAGGGCTAGTGTTTCTTCCAGGTTTGTTCATGAGGTGATCCCACACTGATCTAGCCGGCTCCATTCACTGTCACGTATTTCATCGCACATTCACACTTCCGGTGCGAGTTCTGGCACACATGGTGAGCTTCATGGCCGGACATGGCGCATCCCCGTTGTCACGTGATATCCCTTCCTTCCTTATCTTCCTTGACTTGGGAGGAAGTGAAAAGATGTTTTTGAAGCAGCACACAGAGAAAAACTCTCTAGCGCCCTCTGTAAAAGGCAATGGCAGCCTCCTTAGAGAGGGCCAGGAATAAGGTGAATAGACACAGTGCAGAATCATACAGTATATTATAACAGGTCTAGATTATGCTTTCTTGCAGGAAAATGAGAAGTTCTCCATTTCCTGGCTCTATGGAAGCTGTATGGAAGCCATTAGGCCTTCAGTTGACATGGTCAGTGAGCTGCGGTTTGAATAAAAAAACAACAACATATGTGATTTATTTTAGTATTACATTTTTATTTTGCCCAATCTGTATGGTAGAGTGTTAATATAATACTAGTAAGACGCCTAATGGCTCTCAGTGCTCTTTAAATACCTCTATAAAGTTATACAGCGTAGGCCTACACACCGAAAAGCTGAACATGCTTTGCATGATTTTAGGGCACAATCTGTAGGAGCAGTGTCCAAAAATGTGTTTTGCAAAAATCGGCCTGATGGTGGCGCTAAATGGGACAGATCCATGTTGATGACATGACTCTAGACATACTGTGTACGGCTTTGCGTGGTTTTAGGGCAAAATCTGTAGGAGCAGTGTCCAAAAATGTGTTTTGCAAGAATCGGCCTCATTGTGGCTAGAAGAGGGGCATGTGAGAAATGAGGGGTGGAAGTTGTGAGTTGCCATCCAAGGAGTGGGAAAAGTGTGGCGTGACGGACAGACTGACTGACAGACAGACAGACAGACAGACAGACAGCCGCTGGAGGTTTTGATAGTAACTGCGACCTGACGGTCGCAATAAAGGTCTCTATCGTTCAAATATTTATGTTTTGTTCATGAGCTGTCCAGACGGCTCTCATAGACTCTAATGTTATTCACTGCTTTGTGAATTTGCCACCGAGTGCGATGAATCTGCCGGGCAAGGATTGCAGGGTAGAGAAAATTACGTCGGTGTCTTTTCCTGATCATCTCTTTCTAGACTGAACTAAAACAAATACAAATACAGACTGGGTGTTTTCCAAGCACTGGGCCCTGGCTGGGACGCCTGGGAGCAATGGGCATTTGTTTACAACATCGGTCTTCAACGTTTTCAGGCCAAGGACCCCTTAGTTGAAAGAGAGATGAAGCAGGGACCCCCACAACCTATTCATAGATTGCATTGTTTGTCTGCACGATCATCAGTGTATTTTGGATTCATGTCAATTTTTGTTTTCAGATATTTAACCACTTGAACCGTCAATACTTAATAAACTTGAACTTTCACCCAGTACTTAGTCTGCTCCTTTTCCCCTCTACACCAAACCTCTTTGCCGAAAATAGCCGATCTACGAGCTCACAGCGCCTCGCAGCGTGAGGCGTTGTGAGCTTGTATAATTTGTGTCTAAAGTTCTCAGAATATGGATGCTAGGGTTCAAATGGTTAATATAAAAAAGGAGGGGAAAAATCACTCAAAGATTTGGAAGACCCCCTGTTGTAACTCTGAGGACCCCCTAGGGGTCCCAGACCCCCTGTTGAAGACACTTGGTTTACGAGATAACAGACTGACATCTGAACTGATGGGCTTTCAGTTCAGTGTTTTGTTTTATTTATTTATTGATATAACTATTGGGTTTTATTTCAATCCTGACCTCACACTGGGGTTCCATATAAGGAGCTACACTGGGCACTCAAATGATTCACCATGCTTTACTAGATCATTATTCTAGCCAACACTCGCATCACAGCAAACCATCATGCATTGCTAACTGTTTGTACTTACAACATTTATTTTGCATCAGATGCATCAGAGAGGAGTTTAACTGTTGTAAGGGCAGGAATTTCATGGAGGCCATGAAGGCCATGGCCGCCGTTGCCCCTCAGTTTGGTGTTGTGCCCCTCAAACCAATGGCATGACCTGAGGCCACAGTGGCCTTAATGCCCCCAGCTAACTGTACCACTTTCTCCTCTGTCTCTTTCTTGTCAATATGTAGACAGTAGACAAACCAGTGTCTATCTGTTGTCATGTAGACACCAGTGTCTGTTGAGATTCTGAAATCTTAACCCCCCCGGTCCCCATCTTTAAACCAATCCAGGGGTGCAGGGCTGAGAATGGATCAGATTGTAAATACCATCATTTATTTATTTCACTGCAGATTGGGTTATCATCCCTAACCCTTACATTCAACAATTTATTTCAATGGACTAAAATCTTGTTTTATTTAATGGCCTCCCTGCCCTGGTATTTGGTGGCCTTGGCCCTAAAATGAGGAAATTCCAGGCCTGGTTGTAACCCAATTGGCCTTCATGGTCCATTTATGCTGCTAAACATGCAAACAGCATAGGATGCATGTTGGTCGTGTGTTGTATGTGTATATTCAATTGAGAATAAAGGAGTATTTTTAGGATTTGACTCTGAAGAAGGCAGCATAGTCTGCCTGAAACGTTGGTGTGTTTTCAGTCAGTGTCCAAACTATTGGCATCAGCAGCGACCAGTGTGCTGCTATACTTTATTCTTTAGTGTTTAATCCGTAGGCTGTCACTCTGCAAGGACCGGTGTGCTGTGCAGCCTTGGTAACCGTATATATTCAATTGAACCTTATCTCTCCGTAATTACTAATAATCACCCTCCATTATGTATAAGGATGGACTGGCTCTCCAGATAAAGTGATGAGCAACTGAACCCTTTCATTGTGTCTTTATTCCTGGCTAGTGGTGTCGCTCCAAACCAGGATTCACTGCGTTATGTTGTGCTTTAAGTATTGAAAAATAGCAGATATACAAGCTCACAGCGTGGCACCGAGTGCCATGCTGCGAGCTTGTAGATCTGCTATTTTTGAAAAATCGTGAAAATTTGTGCAAGTCTTTGAAGGTTTTTTTGTTTTTAAAACCTACGTTTCTATGTCAGTGGTGCTGAAACCTTTTCAAGTGAAGGACCCCCAAAATGATATGTATTTGGCCACGGACCCCCATCTCCAAATATTTAGTTCCAGGAACCCCCCAGAAGCAAAATTTGAGTTACAAATGTTCGCTTAAAAAATACATATTTTCAAAAATAGCAGATCTACAAGCTCGCAGCGTGGCACTCGGTTACAAAGGTCCCTCCACCTTGGGCCCTATAACTCAGTCCCACTTTTCCACCGCTTCTGACGCCCCTGAACCGTGCCTATACCTTTCCTGTGTTTGATTGTGGCTGCTGGTGGTACTATGACACCTGAATGTAACTCCTATGTTGGTACTATGACACCTGAATGTAACTCCTATGTTGGTACTATGACACCTGAATGTAACTCCTATGTTGGTACTATGACACCTGAATGTAACTCTGGGTATCAAACACCATGGCTTATCGTATCTTGTCTTGTCAACTACTTGTCAACCTTTCTATCTCTCTAATAATCAGCCAACCACATCGTCCGTTCGTTCGTTAATTTACCAGCTACATGCATCTGTCTCTCTCTTGCTCACGCACGCACGCACGCGTGCGCGCACGCACACACACACACACACACACATGCATGCTAGGGCATTCACGAATAGTGATTTTTAGTATTCGAATTATTCAACCTCAAAAGTAGGGGTGGGCGATACTGGCAAAAAGCATTATCACGATATGCTTCATGCAGTATCACGATACACGATATTATCACGATACTGTTTTATGCGAGTTTTTAGGTTTATTATGATTATTAGACCCACACAGATATTCTATAGATAATCTATTCATTTTTATGCTGCAGATAGAAAGATAGATAGCCTAATCTATGATTTTGTAATGATAACATTCAGATTTTTGATTAAACAATTATCATTTTTTACCTCAAAATATTTACTAGTTGGTGTGATGATGGTTCAGGTCATTCAAATGGGTCCCAGAAATGTTTTATGGGTTCCCTTAAAATGTTTTTTTGAGTGTTGTGAGCTTGTAGATCGGCTATTTTCAAAACAATTTGGCGGGACCTCTCTGGGGGTCTCGACCCACAGGTTGACAACAACCCATGCCTTACCATTGAAACTTCAGGGAAAACAAATTACCTTATGACCAACCAAAGTCAGGAGGTTTGTTATGATACAAGCTTTCTTTTTAGAGAATTACTCACTCATTATCATCCTAGCTTTTAGCTTTTCTACTAACAATAATGGCATGGTTTTATAACTAAGCCAATAGACCCCTTTCTGGGCCCGCCCCTTTCCCCCCTCCCCCTGAGCGGCAGCCATGATGGAGTTACTGCTGCAGCAGTGTGTGTCTATGTCTATGTCTATGGAGATGGGACTTTTAATGAAATTAGTCATTACCAGTCCCATCTCCATGATATTTAGATCTAATTCCTTCGCCAGTTCCATCCGCATGATTTGTAGATCTAATTCTATGAGTCCCATCCACATGATTTGTAGGTCTAATACCATCGCCAGTCCCATCCTTATGATTCGTAGATCTAATTCTATCTGTTCCATCTCAATTATGTTTAGGTGTAATTCCATCGCCAGTTCCATCCAAATGATTTGTAAATCTAATTTCATCAGATCCATCCCAATGATTTTTAGATCTAATTTCACCACCAGTTATATCCTTATGATTTGTATATCTAATTCCATCAGTCCCATCTCAATTATGTGTAGGTCTAATTCCATCGCCAGTTCCATCCACATGATTTGTTGATCTAATTCTATATAGTTCCATCCTCATGATTTGTAGATCTAATTCCATCGCCAGTCCCATCCTTATGATTTGTAGATCTAATTCTATCAGTCCCATCTCAATTATGTGAAGGTCAAATTCTATAGCTAATTCGATACAGTCCCATCTCCATATTCTTTAGATCTAATTCCCATGATTTGTAGATCTAATTCCATCACCAGTTCCATCCCCATAATGTGTAGGTACAATTCCATCGCTAGTTTCGCCAGTTTCATCCGCATGATTTGTAGATCTAATTCTATGAGTCCCATCCACATGATTTGTAGGTCTAATACCATCGCCAGTCCCATCCTTATGATTTGTAGATCTAATTATATTAGTCCCATCTCAATTATGTGTAGGTCTAACTCCATAGCAAGTTCCATCCGCATGATTTGTAGATCTAATTCCATAGGGTCACATCCCCATGATTTGTAGATCTAATTCCATCACCAGTTCCATCCCCATAAAGTGTAGGTCTAATTCCATCACCAGTCCATCTGCATGATTTGTAGATCTAATTCTATCTGTCCCATCCCCATCATGTGTAGGTCTAATTCCATCACCAGTTCCATCTGCATGATTTGTAGATCTAATTCTATGAATCCCATCCCCATGATTTGTTGGTCTAATTCCATCGCCAGTCCCATCCTTATGATTTGTAGATCTAATTCCATCACCAGTCCCATCCCTATCATTTGTATGTCTAATTCTATTGCTAGTTCCATCCACATGATTTGTAGATCTAATGTGCCGAATCTGAAGCCGGTGGGACGAACGTTTCTCGAGATAAGTGGATTACATACATTACATACATACTCACAGAGATTTGTCACATTTATTGTAAGCAGATGAATTATGTGGATGGGACTGTATCGAATTAGACCTACAAATCATGGGGATGGAACTGGCGATGGAATTAGATCTAAACATAATTGAGATGTGACTGATAGAATTAGATCTACACATCATGCGGATGAAACTGGCGATAGAATTGGACCTACACATCATGGGGATGGGACTGGTGATGGAATTAGATCTACAAATCATGACGATGGAACTATATAGAATTAGATCTACAAATCATGCAGATAGAACTGGCGATGGAATTAGACCTAAACATAATTGAGATGGAACAGATAGAATTAGATCTACAAATCATAAGGATGGGACTGGCGATGGAATTAGACCTACAAATCATGGATATGGGACTCATAGAATTAGATTTACAAATCATTTGGATGGAACTGGCGATGGAATTACACCTAAACATAATTGAGATGGAACAGATAAAATTAGATCTACGAATCATAAGGATGGGACTGGCGATGGTATTAGACCTACAAATCATGAGGATGGGACTCATAGAATTAGATCTAAAAATCATGCGGATGAAACTGGCGAAACTGGCGATGGAATTGTACCTACACATTATGGGGATGGAACTGGTGATGGAATTAGATCTACAAATCATGGGAATTAGATCTAAATATGGAGATGGGACTGTATCGAATTAGACTTACAAATCATGGGGATGGAACTGGCTATAGAATTTGACCTTCACATAATTGAGATGGGACTGATAGAATTAGATCTACAAATCATAAGGATGGGACTGGCGATGGAATTAGATCTACAAATCATGAGGATGGAACTATATAGAATTAGATCAACAAATCATGTGGATGTAACTGGCGATGGAATTAGACCTACACATAATTGAGATGGGACTGATGGAATTAGATCTACAAATCATAAGGATAGAACTGGTGGTGAAATTAGATCTAAAAATCATTGGGATGGATCTGATAAAATTAGATCAACAAATCATGCGGATAGAACTGGCGATGGAATTAGACCTAAACATAATTGAGATGGAACAGACAGAATTAGATCTACAAATCATAAGGATGGGACTGGCGATGGAATTAGACCTACAAATCATGGAGATGGGACTCATAGAATTAGATTTACAAATCATTTGGATGGAACTGGCGATGGAATTACACCTAAACATAATTGAGATGGAACAGATAGAATTAGATCTACGAATCATAAGGATGGGACTGGCAATGGTATTAGACCTACAAATCATGTGGATGGGACTCATAGAATTAGATCTACAAATCATGCGGATGGAACTGGCGAAGGAATTAGATCTAAATATCATGGAGATGGGACTGGTAATGACTAATTTCATTAAAAGTCCCATCTCCATAGACATAGACACACACTGCTGCAGCAGTAACTCCATCATGGCCGCCGCTCAGGGGGAGGGGGGAAAGGGGCGGGCCCAGAAAGGGGTCTATTATGTAATAGACGCAAAATAGACGCTACGATTTCACCGCGAGACGCGACGACACACGCATGCATCAATGGTGAAAACATAACAAACAAAGCACTTTACAAATCGCAGCAAAAAGCTACTTGTTTGTAGTTAATAAAAACAGAAGCATGGATTTACAAGGTGATCTAAATCATCTCATCAATACTGCCAGAGTGGAGACTCCAGCACAGCTTTGCAAGCAGTGAGATGGCTGATAGCGATAGCAGGACGGATAAGTACAGTAGTTTGCGTCCTGTTAGTTTAATGCATCCATTATGAAAAATATGCTCCAAAGAATGCAGGCCAAGCTGCATCCCTGCTTTACAAAGTCCCGTGAAAGTGAAACTAAATCGTGGGCCAGTGTGCCGTGCTGCTCGGTGCTCCTCAGCTCCTGCACACAACTCAGTCAGTGCTGTAGACACTCTGTAGCCTGTCTGCGTGCTGCCCGGGGGAGGGGCCGTGAAAGCAGGGGACAGATCCCCAAGCTATACGACACGTTGAGCCGCGACACGTTATAGCTTGTAGATCTGTTCTTTTTGGCGAATTACACCACCGTACTATAGAAGTATAAATTAAGCAATCGAGCTGCGACTCATGGAACGTGCACTCGCTGTATATCCAGATTCCAGAGCCTTTTCTAAATGACTGTTTGTATCACGAGAGAAACGATATTCTGAAATGGCCTATCGTGGCAAAGCTGTATCGCCGAGACGATAATTATCGTCATATCGCACACCCCTAGCTCAAAGTAGATGTTTTATTTTTTTTTTTTTTAAGAGAGAAAAAAATTAAATAAAAAAATAAGCGAATATTCAACTTCGGAGAACAACGTCGAATAGTGACTTTGATATTCGAGTATTCTGTGAATGCCCTAATGAACGCACGCGCGCGCACGCGCGCACGCACGCACGCACGCACGCACGCACGCACGCACGCACGCACGCACGCACGCACACACACACACACACACACACACACACACACACACACACAGACACACACACACACTTTGCCTCCACCCTGTACATACATGGCTCTATAAATCAAAGCAGACAGAATGGGACTAATTAGCTACAGTATAGCACCATATATACTGTACCTGTACCTGTACCTGTACATGCACGCACGCACGCACGCACGCACGCACACACACACACACACACACACACACACACACACACACACACACACACACACACACACATACACACACACACACACACGTGCACACACGCGCCATTCAGCAGACACACACACACCCAGAGAATACGAGAACTGTGCTGTTCGACTACTGTAAATACTCGAGTACTAATACTAGTAGAGTTGTGTGTGTGTGTGTGTGTGTGTGTGTGTGTGTGTGTGTGTGTGTGTGTGTGTGTGTGTGTGTGTGTGTGTGTGTGTGTGTGAGAGGTGTCAATCCATGGAATACAATCTTATCTCCGGCTAATGTACAGTGTGTGTAGATCTAATCTACAGCGTGTAGATATAATCTACAGCAGTGGTGTAAAGTAACTAAGTACATTTACTTAAGTACTGTACTTAAGAACACTTTTGAAGTATTTGTACTTTACTCGAGTATTTCCAATTTCCAATACTTTTACTTCTACTCCACTACATTTCGGATCCAAATATTGCACTTTTACTCGACTACATTTATTTGAACATTTTAGTTACTAGTTACTTAGTTTGCAGTTATACATTTTATACATTTTGAAAATAGCCGATCTACAAGCTCATAACGCGACGCGTTGTGAGCTTGTAAATCTATTTTCAAACATTTTGTACTTTTACTTTTGGTACATTTTGATGCCCATACTTTCATACTTTTACTCAAGTACATTTTGAATTCTGGTCTTTTAATTGTAACAGAGAGTATTTCTACATTGCAGTATTGACACTTTTACTTAAGTATAAAATGTGAGTACTGATCTACAGCGTGATTGGAATTTCTGGTCTAGTGTTGGATACAGTTTCCAGTTTGAAAGCATGCGTGTTCTCCATGTCTTTCTGCTGTGTTTATTATCCTCTTCAATTAGCATGACCGTTCAGTTCTACCTGAGGAGGACCATCAGTAGGCCTACTGTCACATTACATAATGAGAACCATCAGTAGGCCTACTGTCACATTACATAATGAGAACCATCAGTAGGCCTACTGTCACATTACATAATGAGAACCATCAGTAGGCCTACTGTCACATTACATAGAGCGTCGCAGCGGAAGTGGATTCCTGGGGTCACTTAATATTCCCCATTCATTTTCGCCATAGACTTTTACAAATATATTTATAACAATTATGTTAAGCCTCGAACCAAGCCATCCAGGATGGAGGTGAATCATGATCATATAACCTTTGATCCTATGTGAAAACATATTTTAATATTACATTATTTGATATACTACATTTAATAACTACCCTTTGTTTAGCGATTTTCAAAATGTTCTTTTCATAGAAAAAAAGGTTATATGGTCATGATTCACCTCCATCCTGGATGGCTTGGTTCGAGGCTTAACATAATTGTTATAAATATTTTTGTAAAAGTCTATGGCGAAAATGAATGGGGAATATTAAGTGACCCCAGGAATCCACTTCCGCTGCGATGCTCTATAATGAGGACCATCAGTAGCAGTGGCGTCAGTTCAGCAAACGTTAGGGTATGGCAAAGATGGGAGACCTTATGGAAAATAGGCATTACATTTTGGATAACACGGTTCTATTGTGAAAATATCCCGTCCACCGGAGCATTCAAAAGACGCCCACGGGTGTGCTAGAATCGGAAAATGATGGTGTGTCTTCAGGTGACCTAGCTGATTTAAACCCTTGTCACACTGTTTACACACAAAAGGTTTTTCTCCACTGTGGATACGTTGGTGTGTCTTTAGGTTACTTAACTGACTGAAACTCTTGTCGCATTGTTTTTGTTCCTGGGTAGATCTTCAGATGTTTCTTTACTTCTCCTGGATGAGATGAAGTCCTTGCATGAGCTTGGTTGGTCTGTGTCTCCTTGGTTCTGGCTGGTTACAAAGGAAGATGAGGGGAGCTGTGCATTGCTCATCATTTGACAGTAGAGGTTGTTGTGCCTCCTCGTCATGTCTTCATGCAGAAGGACCTGAGATGTGAAGGCGTATGGAAACTCAGAACAGGAGACCTACGTCTTGGAAGATTAGTTCATGGACACAGTTGCTGGTTTCTTTGTCTGTTGCAGGCTGGAAAGATTTGGTTTTGATATATTCTGTCAATCTCTGTCTCCCACTCTAGTCTCTATGGGCGTGTTCACACCAGGGTCCTTTGGTCTGCTTAAAAAGGACCATGGTCTGGTCCTCTTTCTCCTTTGGTCCGGCTGGTGTGAACCGTTGACAGTGACTTTGGTGTTGTCTGGCATTTCTTGTCTGCACACATGTCTCGCTTAAAAAATATGATAATAACTGTATAGCAGCTGGACTTAAAGGGAACATCCAGACTAAAACATATCCCCTCCTTAATTTGCCTTTTTTCATAAATGTTCCTACCTGCTTCGGAGGATTTATGTTATTGTTGCTCCTCACCCGAGTTTTGACGACCATCTCCTCACAGCTAGAATGGGGCAGGATGGAACTCGTCCAAATGCGTTTAATCTGGTCGTTCCAAAGTTACTTTTTTCTTCATGAATCGTCTCTTTATATTTCCCTGAGACCACCCGAAGTCTGGCCCATCTGACTTCATATGGGAATGCCCATATATGGAGGCCACATCGGCCACATACCACGCTAACGGCTGGTTCTACAGACAGGGATCTCCATGTATGGGCATAAAAGGTATGATGTCAGATGTCATAGACAACATAGGACTTTCACATAATTAATAACTGAGTAAGCATGTTTGGGCTCTTACAGCACATCTCCATATACAGTACATGGATCTCCATACATGGGTACCAGGGGTCTCCATATATGGGTAACTGGTCCGATATACAGGTACATCACTGGCCAGATGGACAAGAATTGCTCGCCCTGAGGCGTCTTACTAGTTATTATGGTCATAATAATAATCTAGTTATTATGGTCATAATGCCTGTGGTTACTTTTCTAAAGCATTCTGTAAACATAAGACTTTTCGCTGGTCCTTGTGCAGTGATAGTGATATGCGCAGTCAGCTCAAACAATAAATCCTCTTCGTCCCTTCTGCGTCCCCAGGGGAGATACGTTCTCATCCCAAATACATATTTTAATGTCCCCCGGACGACAGGACTCTGACATATTGTCAAACCTGTACCCAAAACCATAGCCCAAAATAGACGATCTACAAGCTCTGGGGGAGATTGATTACAAACCATGCCGGCTCCTTTCCCTGGGTCTCCATTCTCCACATGCCAGCCTCCCCCCAGCTCCATGAGTCGTTAACGCAACGTTATGGATATGATTTGAAGAGTCGTTAACGTAACATTATTGATATGATTTGGAATGTGATGTTAATAAAGAGAAAACGGGAACATGGTGCTGTGATATTACTGTGGCGCTAACAGACACAGGCTTTTTAAAAAGGGGTCATTGTTTGAATAGAGTTCATTAAATTGCATTACAAATTGCATTGCTATTAAATTGATTGTTTTATTGTTTCACCTTTTATTCCCAAATACCAGGAGGTGGAAAGTAACTAAGTACATTTACTCAAGTACTGTACTTTTACTTTATTTGAGTATTTCCATTTTTCTATATACAATGTATAAGTATACAGTATTGAAAAATGGAAATACTCAAGTACTCATGTACACCTCGAAGTATAGGAATTACCTGGCTAATGAGTAATGACACACCAAACGTAATATCCAGACTTGTGCGGCGACCGGACTTGCTCCGATTTGTGCGCCAAATTTGCCACAGACTATATTCAGGGGTCTGCCAGGAAAATGGCCACACCGCGGCTCGCCAACTCGGACGGTGCGCTTGTTGAAGAGCGAGGCCACGGGCTGCTTGGCACGGGCACTTGCTTGGGCATGCCTCATGAGCCTCCAGGCCTTGCTGTTGCCATGTTGTCAAGTGTTGTCAAAATCAGAGTGATGGGGGCCATGGGACATAGTACTGTAGGACCCGTTGTCATAGCGATGGGGGCATGGGGCATACAGTGCTGTAGAACCCGTTGTATCGATGGGGGCATGGGGCATACAGTGCTGTAGAACCCGTTGTATCGATGGGGGCATGGGGCATACAGTGCTGTAGATTAGAACCCGTTGTATCGATGGGGCATGGGGCATACAGGACTGTAGGACCCTAAGGGGGCATGGGGCATACGGTGCTGTAGGACCCGTTGTCATAGCGATGGGGGCATGGGGCATACAGGACTGTAGGACCCGTTGTCATAGGCATGTTGTCAGATCCTTTTTCATGTTCCCTCAAAGGAACCTGAGAAAATAGGATTATGGGAACATGGGGGCACAGTGGCGCAGTTGGCAGCGCTGTAGCCTCACAGCTAGAAGGTCCTGGGTTTGATTCCCGCTGGGGAAGCTGTGGGCGCTGGGAGCCTGTTTCCTCCTCTGCGTCATTAGTGCCCACACCCAAGGTGGGGTTGGTGAAAGGGCCTTTCTGTGTGGAGTTTGCATGTTCTCCCCGTATCTCCTAGGGTAGATACCCTCACAAAAACATGCAAAATTCCTGGTTTCTATACTGCCTCCCCCTGGCCAGCCAGGGCTCCCTAGGCGTGGCAGAGGGAAGGTCAGAATCCAGGATTACAGCTTACAGGTAGGCAATTGGCACTGGGTGAAAAAATGGGTTACAAAAATCGTGCGGAACAGTAGCCTGGCGGGGCCTGACGTCATACTGTGTTCACTCACTCATTCCTTCCCCAGTATAACGTCTGGCCTTCGGCCTATTGGCAGCTTGAAAAGTGGGCGGGAGTACTTTCCTTGACAGACAGACTCCAATCAGCGTAGCAAAACATCTCTCAGCCTGTCAGAAGAACGGCAAACAAACATGTCTTTTCGGCCGATGAACTCCGCTAGCACATCCCCCGTGTTCCTTTTTAATTGTTGTAATTGATTCCAACTCTGAAATAACTGCACTTATTGCTTGTTTTATCGTTAGAGCGTTAACTGTTACACTTTTTGCATCGCGAGGGCAGCCATTGTTGTTTTGAAAATGCTGCAGCAACCATGTGTAGACGTCACCGTCTACACATGGACCAATCAGGGAAAGCTTTTCACTTGTTGTCAAGAAGACTACGTTTGTTGAGTGGACGGCAGTCACTGATTGGCCCCGATCAGAAAATAATCAGGATACTCGCTGCCTATACCCGGAAGGCCAGACGTTATACTGGGGAAGGAATGAGTGAGTGAACGCAGTATGACGTCAGGCCCCGCCAGGCTAGGAATCCTAGGAACATAGGCTTATGGGAACATACAGTAGGATCCTAGGAACATAGGCTTATGGGAACATACAGTAGGATCCTAGGAACATAGGCTTATGGGAACATACAGTAGGATCCTAGGAACATAGCATCCTGCTAACATGCTGTAAGGATGACCTGGTTTGGATGAACTTCAGTTCCCTCCTTGCTGTGCGCAGCAGTGAGGCCACATGGCAGAGAAGCACACATGCTGCTGCAAATGCAACCGCTTTGGCGGAGCGAGACGAGACCCAGCCATATCGACTGTACGTCATTGTTCACATTAACTAGTTAATGAAACTAGTTAGTTAAACGTCTGAA
>NC_137829.1:29792567-29800067 GCF_963921795.1 Nannobrachium achirus
ATCGCTTCCCAGCTCCTAAAAAATGGCCGCTTCCCTGGGGCAGACAAACACTTCACAAGACTGACATCGTGTGAGGTATCATCTCTCTCCAGGGCAGCTAGCGTTGATGCTAATCTTTCGGGAGATTTCACGACAGCCGAACTAAGGGCAGCAATGAAAAAACTGAAGCCGGGCAAGTCACCAGGTCGAGACAATATCCATCCAGAGTTTGTCATACACCAAAGTGAAAGAACATCTCACTGGCTTTGCTCGTTCCTTTCATCATGCTTCCAAAGGTCCAAGATCCCAAAGACCTGGCGCCGTGCCTCCGTCATAGCCTTGCCAAAGCCAAACAAACCCCCCGAAGACCCGAAGTCCTATAGGCCCATCTCCCTGCTATGTGTCCCATATAAGATCCTGGAGAGGCTTATACACAGCCGCATCGAGCCAGTGGTGGACACACAACTCCCCCCGGAACAAGCCGGCTTTCGCAGAGGCAGGTCAACAGTGGACCAGGTTACGCTACTCACTCAGGACATCGAGGACAGCTTTCAGGACAACGAGAAAGCCGGAGTAGTATTCCTGGCGCCGTGTGGCCATTCGTGTGGCACCGTGGACTGCATCTCAAACTGCTGAGGACAATCCCGGACCGGCATATGGTGAGGTTCATCATGGAGATGATATCCAACCGGAGCTTCATCCTACAGACCAGTGATGGCCAAACCAGCAGGCTCAGAAGGCTGAAGAACGGTGTCCCGCAAGGCTCCGTCCTTTCACCTATGTTGTTTAACATATACATTCATGACCTGCCAGATACAACATCCACCAAGTACGGCTATGCGGACGACCTGGCCATCATGCTTCTACGTCCAACATGGAAGGCGATGGAAGATGGCCTCAACCGAGACATGGGCATCCTGGCAAACTACCTCCAGAAGTGGCATCTTCAGCTCAGCATGGGCAAAACAGTGTCTGCAGCTTACCACCTCTACAACCGGGAAGCAAGAAGGGAACTGGATGTGCATGTTGGCAACCACCGCCTGGAGTTCCAGCAAGCCCCCAAGTACCTCGGTGTATGCTTGGACCGAACACTCTCCTACAAGCAACATCTGGATGAAGTGAAGGCCAAAACAACAGCAAGGGTCTCGCTCATCCGACGCCTAGCAGGTTCAACTTGGGGAGCTTCCCCCCAGACCCTACGCATATCCACGCAAGCCCTGGTCCTGCCCGTAGCAGAATACTGCGCCCCTGTCTGGAGCAGAAGTCCCCATGTCAACAAGGTCGACACTGTCATCAACAGCGCCCTCCGGACAGTAACTGGTTGTCTGAAACCCACCCCTGTGTCCTACCTGCCAGTCCTGGCTGGAATCGCCCCAGCCAGTCTCCGACGGGATGCGGCTACCCTCTCCCTGGCAAGAAAAGCCCAGAAGTATAACTGGCACATCCTGCACAAAGCCACAACAACACCGGCACCACCAGGCAGGCTCAAGTCTCGCCATCCCTACAACAAGGCAGCACAAGATATGCTACAGTCTATCCCTGAGGACTTGTCCAGAGACGCCTGGCTGGCAGCATCTTGGAAACGTTCATGGGAGACAGCTGGGCCCTCCCGTATGCAGCGATACATACAGGACCCAGGAGGTGGTGTAAAAGGAGAAGATATGCCACGACACCTATGGACCTCGCTGAACCGTCTGCGCACTGGAGTCGGGCGATTCAAGTCTTCTATGAAGAAGTGGGGCCTAACGGACAGTGCGGCATGCGATTGTGGCGAGCCTGAACAGACTGCCGAGCACATTATCACCGGCTGCCCCCTATACAGCCCACCCTCAGAAGCTGGTCTTTTCGATTTAGGACCAGAGACGAGGGCGTGGCTGCAGGACACTGAGTTGGCCATCTGATGATATACGAAAGAAGAAGAAGAAGACCAACCTGCCGCCATGGGAACCAAAGAGTTCAGTAACAGGTGTGGGACCCCGTCGCGGAAGGCTGTTGCTTATTTTGACCGCTACGGTGATTACGTCATAGCAGCCGTAGTCCCGCCTCGCGTCGTTGTAGAAAGGGTCTGCTTAAACTGCCTATTATTGACTGTTGATACTTGATTGCGACCGTAGGTCGCAGTTAACTATTAAAACCGGCACATCTTGTCCACGTTTCGAAACGGGTCCCCAAACGGGTCCCCAAACGGGTCCCCATCCGGGGTCTCCGGTCTATTCGGACGGCCACTAGTAAATTCCGCTAGTAAAGTCTTTTCGGGGTCGGGTCCTACTCTGACGTCATATGGAGGTCTTTTGGAGGTCTTTTCGGGGTCGTACGTCGTATGGAGGTCATTTGGAGGTCTTTTCGGGGTCGGGTCCTACTCTGACGTCATATGACGTTGGAGTAGGACCCCACCCCGAAAAGACCTCCAAAAGACCTCCGCCGAATATAGCACCGGCCGTCTGAATTTACTAGCGGCCGTCCGAGGTACTACCGGCCGGACTTTGGCACTCGCCCTCTCTCGATTTCTTTCCCCCCTGGATTCCTTGGATCAGATGTTTTGCCATTTGTGTTTTCTTCAACAACACAGTTATTGCTACTACTCCTACTGACTTTGTCCAAAACCCATGCAAATTGGTCCACTCTCTCTGGAATCACGTGATCAGGACGTATCACTCAGATAGATTCTTCTTAATTGGCTTCCAAGGTTTGTGGGAAGAGAACGATATACCGTTATGTCTTTATGAAACCCAAACGATACCCATCCCTAGCTCAGGTTAATTTAGCTTATCCGTTAGCTGTTATGCACAGTTTGTCCTTATGGGGGATTTCCAGAGCCCAGCAGTTTTACTCTGGTGTATTTGACCAAATGTGTGCAGCTTAAAGCAGCTTAGTGCAACCCTGATGGTTGCATAAGTCTTAGTGTCAGGACTCTGTGTAGCTCAGCATGATCATCAGCCCAGAGCAGAAGTTGAAAAAAAAAGTGTGACTGAGTTACCAGGGCCCAAGGTGGAGGGGCCTTCATTATTTTTAGCTATTGAAAAATAGCAGATATACAAGCTCGCAGCGCGGCACTCTCTGCTATTTTTGAAAAGTTGTAAAAATGGGTGCAAATCTTTGAATATATGTATTTTTTAAGCGAACATTTGTAACTCAAATTCTGCTTCTGGGGGGTCCCTGGAACGAAATATTTTGAGATGGGGTCCGTGGCCAAATATATATCATTTTGGGAGTCCTTCATATGAAAAAGTTTGAGCACCACTGACATAGAAACATGGGTTTTTCAAAAAACCTTAGAAGGATTTAAAATATTGAATCTGCTATTTTTCAATAGTTAAAGCACAAAATAATGCGTAATAATCCGTTCCCAGTCTAAATGGGTTAAACCCCTCCCCCTATGAAGAACGTTCAGAATTTGGTGCGACACCCCTGTCTGCCCTGACTCACTGCTGTGCAGAAAAGCTGTATTTGTTCTATTCTTATTCATGTTGGTTTGGGTTCTTGACTTTTAGTCTGACATACCTGTACCACTCCTCTGTACCACTGTACCACTGTACCACTCCTCCACTGTACCACTGTACCTCTGTACCACTTTACCACTCCTCTGTACCACTGTTCCACTCCTCCACTGTACCACTGTACACTGACTGTACCACTGTTCCACTCCTCCACTGTACCACTGTACACTGACTGTACCACTGTTCCACTCCTCCACTGTACCACTGTACACTGACTGTACCACTGTTCCACTCCTCCACTGTACCACTGTACACTGACTGTACCACTGTTCCACTCCTCCACTGTTCCACTGTACCACTCCTCTGTACCACTGTACCACTCCTCCACTGTACCACTGTACCACTGACTGTACCATGCCTCTGTACCACTGTACCACTCCTCTACTGTACCACTGTACCACTGACTGTACCACGCCTCTGTACCACTGTACCACTCCTCCACTGTACCACTGTAGCACTGTACCACTCCTCCACTGTACCACTGTAGCACTGTACCACTGACTGTACCACTCCTCCACTGTACCACTGTACCACTCCCTCCTCTGTGGTCATTCTGGCTGCTAGATTGACACCTGAACCAGTAATGGTTTGTCTAGTCTTATCTCTTCTATTCTCTTCTCTTCTCCCCTGCAACTAACGTATACTAGATGTCTACACACACACACACCCCCCCCCCCCCCCCCCCCACACACACACGCACGCACGCACGCACGCACGCACGCACGCACGCACGCACGCACACACACACACACACACACACACACACACACACACACACACACACACTGACACACACACAAAAGACATAATCCCGATCTCACAATCCGTCTCGCATCCAATCATGTCCCTCCGAATGCTGCACATCCTCCTGGGTAACCTAGATACAGGGTGCTTGTGGGTGTGTGTGTGTGTGTGTGTGTGTGTGTGTGTGTGTGTGTGTGTGTGTGTGTGTGTGTGTGTGTGTGTGTGTGTGTGTTAATCCCTGACAGTCAGTCAACAATAGGGGAGCATCTGGCTTATTGACACCACATCTGTCTGTCTGTCTGTCTGTCTGTCTGTCTGTCTGTCTGTCTGTCTGTCTGTCTGTCTGTGTGTCTGCATGGTGTTTAACAACATGACCTATGCTTTATGCACACCTCTACAGCGCCCAGCGCCTAGAACGTTAATCTAAAATAAATGAACGCTCGCCATTAGTCCGAGGCCTCTGACACACATTTAAAGCACATGCTTTATACTTTACCTGGAGGGAGGCGGGGGGTAAAGCAGTGTCCAATTAAATTCATTCCCTATAAGTCACAATGTTTTGAAGAGGCAAGCTTGCTTTCATAGAGGCTGTCCTTAAAGGGGAAGACCACCCATTTTCAATATTGAATTGTGTCATTAATATACCTTAGAGGAGTTGTGTGGAAATAGAAAAAAAGTTCCCCCCTTCTGTATTGCCTAGAACTGGAGGATTGATTTTGGGGTTTGTATTGTAAAGTACAACTTGATGACATCACACATTGTACTTTACAATACAAACCCCAAAATCAATCCTCCAGTTCTAGGCAACACAGAAGGGGGGGAACTTTTTTTCTATTTCCACACAACTCCTCTAAGGTATATTAATGACATTTCAATATTGAAAATGGGTGGTCTTCCCCTTTAAGCCACAGAGCACCGATAACCCATTTTAGAGAGGGGGCAATCACCCATAACCTATATACAGCCGATATAGTGATGTTTTTTTTATTCGCTGGAATGAAAACAAGCCTTTTTCTGGGTGGATTGTGCAAAGATTTTTGCATAGATATGATTATGCAAAGGTACAGTAGCTGCTTTCTTAGAATTAATGCTTTAACTATTGAAGAATAGCAGATATAAAAGCTTGTAGCGCGGCACTCTGTAGATCAGCTATTTTTGAAAAATCTAGATTTTTTTTTTAAGCTAACATTTGTAACTCAAATATTTGCTTCTGGAACAACATGTTTTGAGATGGGGTCCATGGCCAATTACATGTAATTTTGGGGGTTTGAGAACCACTGATTTAGGGAGGGGTCGTTTTTTATTGAGGGGTACTGGAGGAAAATAGGGGAGGGTCATGCTATTTCAATTTCAGTCCTAGGGAGGGTCTGCTGATTTCACTTTGAATTCAAGGGAGGGCCATGCAATTTTTCAAAAGCAAACAATGGCTCCAGAGGTACAGGCACTTATGCAACCATTGCCAACAGCCTTCTGCTTCATTTAATGACAAACCCTGGGTGCCATCCCTGGAAATGCCCCACAGTCACTGCAGTTAGTGTGAATGAACTGAAGTGGCTGTGTTTATACTACAATGTATTTTCCTAAAACAATGGAGAGCTGTGTAAGGCAGAAACAATGGTTGTCAGAACTGTATCCCCCCTCCCTAAAGTAAAAAGCGAAAAGGTGCTAAAAAGAATTAACGACCGCTCGTTGAAAATGCACATTTGACCCAGATTTGACGACAGGCAATCAACAGCACAAAATGAATGGCAGCAGTTACAAGCCTTCTCTGTGTTGTGCACATGTGTCAACTGTTTAATCTGTAACCTAGATGTCAAATAACCTGTTCTCAACCTGTGAGAACTTCTCACCTTTTATGTGATGTCCACGTTGACTTTTACACTAGCAGCACTATAGGCTACTCCACTGTGTGTTACTTTAGTTTGGAGGGTGTGTTAGTTTATATTTGGAAATGTGTTTTTGGGATGAAGTGCAGCTGGGATCTCAATGCATTATATTAGCCTATTCATTATTGTTCATTGCTGCTGCCGCCCGCACCCGTTTTTAACCATAAAAAAAAATCCTAATTAATTTACAGTAAAAAAATCACACCCGTGTGAACTGAGCGGTGGTCGTGTGTGTGTGTGTGTGTGTGTGTGTGTGTGTGTGTGTGTGTGTGTGTTGCAGTTGATGCTCAGGCAGGCTAGACTCAACAGCACCTCTCTGGTCACCCAGGGTACTCAGGCTACACCAGAGGCTACATACATACACGGATACACGGCCACGCTATGGAGACGGTGTGACCACCCGCTCAAAAAGAAAGAAAGAAAAAAAAATCTCTGTTCTGTTCCCTCGCCACTGGTTAGGAATATAATAATATAGGTTTTATAGGCATAATTTTACTGTGGTAAATGCCATGTTGTAGGGGAGGGTCAATCTTTTTTATTTTAATGCTTGGGGAGGGTCACTGATTTTTTCCCCAATTGAGAGGGAGGGTCATGGCATTTTATAAAAGGGCTTATACATTTTCTCCAGTAACAACCCCTCAATAAAAAACGACCCTCCCTAAGAAGGATTTAGGAGACATTTATAGAATCGGGTCAAAAATATTCAAAGACTTGCACAATGTTCAAGATTTTTCAAAAATAGCAGATTTATTCAAGACTTGTATATATTTTTTAACTTGTCTGAGAAAAATAGTAGTTTGGAGACAGACACCCTAACTGACATGCACTTTTTTAATCAGCGCATATCTGCGCATATCGGTGGGTGGTTTTGCATTCCATTCGTGAGTCGTTGTCTTACAGTATATACAGCTGTTAGATCGTTTAAGGCAGTTGATAACACAGCAAGAATGCACCATGGGATATTATCCTTAAGGCCCTTTACCACTGGGCGCGATGACAAATATAGTTTTTCACACCACAACGATAAAGCCGTCATAATTGATGTGAGGTGGATGAGATGAACAGCAGCGTAGGCTACGTCCTGCAGCAACGCGAACGTGAACACAGGAGAACTTTGTGAAGCGCTGCTTTTTGTTTGTGTGACTGAGATCCAAGCGAGAGCTCAGTCACTCGCTGACTGCTTTAATGCTGCCGTGCGCGTGTGTGTGTGTGTGTGTGTGTGTGTGTGTGTGTGTGTGTGTGTGTGTGTGTGTGTGTGTTACCAGCTACATTATCAGCTATTGGCCCTGAGGGGTTGAGATGGTCGGTCTCTCTCTCTCTCTCTTTTCTTTCTTTTCTTGCAGTCTCTTCCGATCTCCATCAGTCATTGTTGTCCTGCAGGCTTCAGGTCAAAG
>NC_137829.1:29802567-29857567 GCF_963921795.1 Nannobrachium achirus
TTTTTTTTGCCTTTTTAAAGTGGCATATCTGTCATCTTGATACACTACCTACAATATATTTTAATATACTTCATCTGTGAGTCAAAAGTGCTAGCATTGGAAATCTTAAGTTTAGGTGGTCGCATGGTACACACGTCATGGACGCATCCCTTGAGGTATTCAATACCCAGATAGCTTGTCTCTCGTGTATAATTAGTCTATTTAATTTGGAACATTGTGGCATCTTGCTTCTTCCAAACAGAGTCTTGCAGGTTATTTTTGGTTAATACTAACCTGGAGAATCCACTCTGTAGTTGAAAAAGTCGGGATCTTCAGAGTCGGCGCTCATGAACACACAGCAGTAAAGACAGTGATGTCACTGAAAAGCGACAGGTTCTGTGTCTGTCGTTTCCCCTCTGCTCTGTTAACATTATGGCTAACCCATTCAAGTGGCAAATTAAACGTGAAACACATCATGTATTTAGGAAACAAGAAGATATGTTGTCAGGGTCAGGCAATACATTTGAAAACACATTTTTATTTAAATCAATATAGTCTTCAGTTCGTGTAGGATTATTTTAATATTAGGCTAACCACAGCTGAATTGCAATGACTTTCTATGGGCTGTCTTGCAGTTCACCGTTCTCCCTTACCCAAAGTGGGGCCGCTGTTTCAATTGTGGGCGTGAATTTGTAGGCACCCGCGTGTCTCTATTCCGGTCAAACAGAGTGAGGGTGCTGATATTGAGCATGTTGGCTCACTGGAAACACTCTGCTACACCGGAGGGTCCCAGAGTGTGGTCCAAGGTAACTTGGGGGTTCCAAATGATCCCTTACGGGTCCATTTGGTTCCATTTGTATGCTCTCAGAGTTATGGGAGTCCTTGAAATAAAAGGTTTGAGAACCACTGTGCTACATGAAATGTAACAGAGCCTTCATTAGTATCATTGGTAACACCTTTGAAGAAGTGAGAAGAGACCCAACTTCTCTCCAATATGGCTGCTGCGCATATAGCCTATCCCAAAGCTAGAGTGAAATAATAACCAAAACTAAAATGTACAATTAAAGATACAGGCCTACTAGAAGGCTTCCCATCTTAACCACTAGTCTTAGATAACTGTACTTTGACCACTTTCCCATCTACACCAAAATATCTTGGCTAAAAATAGCAGATCTGCAAACTCACAATAATGTATGTTGTGTTTGTGACGCATTGTGATCTTGTAGATCTGCTATTTTTTGGCCCACCACCACCAGCATATGGACGCTGGGGTTCAAGTGGTGAAGATTGTACAGTATGTACAGTGCCTGAACGTAGATGAACTGCACGTCACATACATACTGTATTGGGAATTTTTGTGTTTATGCTGTTTTTAGTTTTAGGACGTTTTGTGGTTGTTTTTATGTTGCAATTGCCCGAGGGGGAACGATATTTAATTTTCTGTATTTATGTAGGTATATGGAGAAAGTGACAAATAAAGTGATTCTGAGTCTGATTCTTTTTTCTGTTGTTGCAAATCTCCCTCTCAATTAGGAGGTTAATAGGTTTTGTGTCAACCTTTTAGCACAAATGTCTGACTGTACCTTGCCCTGTTTACATTTCTATCTAATAAAGTATTCAATCCATCAAAATTCAGTTCAACCCAAATGGGCAACTGTGAAATAAAAACTCTCTCTCTCTCTCTCTCTCTCTCTCTCTCTCTCTCTCTCTCTCTCTCTCTCTCTCTCTCTCTCTCTCTCTCTCTCTCTCTCTCTCAGGTATGAAGACTCTTCTAAGCCCCTCCCCGTTCCTGGAGAGTGGGCGGATCTTCCCGCATGGAGGCGTGTCAGCCACGCCCCCCGGTGACCCCGCCCCCCCGCTGTCACAAGGTGAAATGAGGCTTCTGTCCGTGCGTCTGTGCGATTAGGCTCGTTGGGTGGACAACATGTGCGATTACCAATTAGGCTGTACGGGTTTGGTTTGGATTTTGAGCATGCTGCTATTTTTGGTGTCGCGCACCAAAAATAGCCAGTCTACAAGACTACAAGCTCAATTCACCCTTTGTCAAGTCCCGCCCGTGTTCCCTCCCCTCTTCGCACCCATTGGTTGCTGTGTCTTGGTGGGACAAAACTAAAGTCCTTTATCGCCATCCACTACCATTGTAATTCAGTTGCTTCGTATTGTTATTCTATGTATTCAATTCCAATTTCAGTTTTAGTAAAAAGGAGCCTCTCAGTGGCAGTATAGTGACAGGCATGTTTTTAAATGTTTTTAAATGCAAATTCACCATAAAAAAGGGGAACCAGCCTGCTGGTTGGTCAGTCAGGGACCAACCAGAAGGCTGACAAAGGGTGAATTTAGTAGAATCAAGTGTTACTAGAGATGCAGCATTAAGCATATGGCATTATTTCTACACAGAGGGCAATTCATCTACGTATACTGCCCTGTATTGCAAACGTTCTGTGACGTTCTGTGACAATGCTTACAAGCTGTACCTTGTTGTAAAGGTGACGAATCAACGATAAAAATGATATAAAACACAATTGCAAATTGGTATTATTAAAGGGGAGATATAATGGACCGAAGTGAAGTTTCCTTTCTTTTTGTGCTGAGTTTACATATACATACATTCTCAGCAATTCCAGGGATACAGTCTTCAAAAATCCCAGTCACCTATACATACCACGCCAATTACAATACTTGCGACTCTGCTTGCGTGACGATTTTACTTATGGGATATAGCTAAAGTAGAAAATAATTGGGCCCTAGTAACTCAGTCCCACTTTTCCCCCCCTTGTGACGCCACTGCACACAGGGGACTCGGAACAAACGGGGACAAGCCATGCAGCTCTATCTGCTGACTGCTGTGCAATGCAGGCCGGGTCAACACCTGCCTCTGTTTCAGATGGCACTGTACAGGGCTGCCAGGCTTCTTCTACGACAGGTGCTACCTCCTCATGTCTGATGTTTCTTCATTTTCAATTGAGGCCTTTTAGCTCTTAAACCATCCCTGGGTCCATCTGTGCACCAGGGCAGGGGCGTCACAAGGGGGTGGGGGGGGGGGGGGAGTGGGACTGTGTTACTAGGGCCCATGGTGGAGGGGGCGAGGGGCCTTAATAATTTTTTACTTTAGCTATTGAAAAATAGCAGATTTTTGAAAAGTTGTGAAAATGTGTGCAAATCTTTGAATATATGTATTTTTTAAGCGAACATTTATAACACAAACTTTGCTTCTGGGGGGGTCCCTGGAACTAAATATTTTGAGATAGGGATCCGTGGCCAAATACATATAATTTTGGGGGTCCTTCACAAGAAAGAGTTTGAGGACCACTGACATAGAAACGTACGTTTTTCAAAAGACTTTTGAAGGATTTAGAAGACATTAATAGAATCGGGTCAAAAATATTCAAAGACTTGCACAAATCTTCGCGATTTAAAAAAAATAGCAGATCTATTTTTCAATAGTAATAATAAATAGCACAATATGCGTAATAATGCGTTCCAGTCTAAATGGGTTAAACCCCTTCCCCCTATGAAGAACATTCATGGGGGGCCCGCAGTGAATCCTTGCACCCAGGGCCCTGAATTTGGTGCGACACCCCTGCACCAGGGTTCTGGGATAACGTTCCTGGTTGTCCCCCCTGATGGCAGTCTGTCATACTCAAGATAATCAACCCATTAACGCAGTGCCTCTGAAATGGAGTGGTAAGGCACACTGCTGTACCGTGAGGCAAGTCCTGGTGTGCCTGTAAGGATTTAGTG
The DNA here is from genome assembly GCF_963921795.1 of Nannobrachium achirus. NCBI lineage: Eukaryota > Metazoa > Chordata > Actinopteri > Myctophiformes > Myctophidae > Nannobrachium > Nannobrachium achirus. The sequence continues at coordinate 29,806,288 of NC_137829.1, forward strand.
ACAACCACACATAATTAATGCAATCTATGCAACTATACGAAAAGGTGTGAATTATTTACTATATCCGTACTTTGTGCACGTTAATTGATCCCTGTGAAAAGGGATTGTGAGCTGACTTGAGAGATTGGGCCATAAAAGTGTCGAACCCATTCTGAACTGAACTGACCTGATCGTTTGTTTGTTTGTTTGTTTGTGTGTTTGTTTGTTTGTTTGTTTGTTGTCTCCCAGGGAGCCAGGTGTGTAAAGGGGGTGTGTCCTACTCTCTGTGTCAGGAGTGTAATGTTCAGTTAACGTCAGCCGCTCAGGCTCAGCTCCACTACAACGGCCGTTCCCACCTCCGCAGACTGAGACAGATACAGGCTGACAACACAGGTATTATTACTACTGTACACTGTTACTGTATGTACTACACTGAGACAGATACAGGCTGTCAACACAGGTATGACTGTGCTACTGTTACTGTACTATTGTACTACTGTACCTACTGTACTACACTGAGACGTATACACTACAGGTATTTTTTAATAGCCAACTGAAGCAATAAGCCACAAGAAGCATGTGGTTACCTGGTATTTTATAACGGCTGAGAGGCGTGGTGAGACACGAGGCGAAGCCGTCAACATGAACAACACAGGTGCAGAAACTTGGTGCATGCACTGTGGAACACTGTGGAAAGACATAACGCACCTGGGTTTGATATAAACTGATTCATGGTATGGATTATAGTCTCATATACGGTACCACAGCAATTAAAGGGAAACCAGCCAATCAGAATCAAGGAATGGAACCAGACGTTTTAGAAGCAAAGATCTAAAATGGCACACAGATGCCTTCACGGTTTTAAATGGTTAAAGGAGCAGTTCACCCCCAAAATGACTTTTCTTCTATTGATTACTATTGATTACTCACCCCATGGAGACTTGAATTCACGGACAATAATTTGATTACAATAAATTTACCCCCATTGATTCCGTATGGGGACCCGAATGCATTTCCACATCCGGAATCAATGGTGGTAAATGTACAATAATCACATCGTTGTCTTAGGAGTACGACAAATACAAAAAAAACAAATATTATTGAACTCAAGTCTCCATGGCGTGAGTAATCAATAGAAAAAAATACATTTTTGGAGTGAACTACTCCTTTAAGGCCACCCAAATTGATCCAGGATAACGCAGCATGCCTGGTCTTCAGTCACCCCAAATGTTCATGTCTCCCCTCATTGTGAGTATCCCCATCAGTGTTGTGTACTAGGTGATGGCCGTAACCAGAAACCAACGAAGGGAGTCGTTGGCTTCTGGTTACTGCCCACACATCCAGTACAAAACACTGATGTTAGCCTACAAGGCAACCAAAAGCACTGCCTTGGGGTTAACACCAGTGTTTTGTACTGGGTGATGTCACGGCAGCCCTACAACCCTTCCCGTTCACTCAGATCAGCTAACACAGGAATGCTGAACGAGCCTTCCCTAAAACACCCTGGACAACGCTCCACACGTCCCAGACTCTTCTCCTTCCCTAAAACACCCTGGACAACGCTCCATGTGTCCCAGACTCTTCTCCCTTCCCTAAAACACCCTGGACGACGCTCGACGCGTCCCAGACTCTTCTCCCTTCCCTAAAACACCCTGGACAACGCTCCACGCGTCCCAGACTCTTCTCTCTTCCGTAAAACACCCTGGACACCACTCCACGCGTCCCAGACTCTTCTCTCTTCCGTAAAACACACTGGACGACGCTCCACACGTCCCAGACTCTTCTCCCTTCCCTAAAACACCCTGGACGACGCTCCACGCGTCCCAGAGTCTTCTCCTTTCCCTAAAACACCCTGGACGACGCTCCACGCGTCCCAGAGTCTTCTCCTTTCCCTAAAACACCCTGGACGACGCTCCACGCGTCCCAGACTCTTCTCCCTTCCCTAAAACACCCTGGACACCCTGGCCTTTCGTTTTGTATGTATTGTTTTAAAAATGAACTAAACTAGTGAAAACAGCAGATCTACAAGCACACAACGCCTCGCGTTGCGAGGCGTTGTGTGCTTGTAGATCGGCTGTTTTCACTACTGTTGTGCAACAGCCTTGTATGATGAAGCAGGGCTTTACTTGGTGAAAAAACGTACAAACTTGAAGATTGGAGATACAAGGTTTCTGCCCGACATTGACGTTATGTAACCATTTACCTTGTTTGTTGAGTGCAGTTCCTACTTCCTCTGCTGCTGTTGTAGGAGGGGGTCCCGGACCCTCACAGTCTCCCCCACAAGGAGCCACCTCCACCAGCTCAACTTTAACACCAGCAGCAGACCCTAACTCTGGCCTCAACCCACTCCTCACTACTCCTGATACAGGTAGGAAATACTACTACTACTAGAGGTGTGCATTGGCACCGCCCTCACGATTTGATTACGATTCACCAGGTATAACGGTTTGATTCGATTATACGATGCATTGCGATGCATCACATTTTTCTCTATTATTGCACAACATGAAAATGTTTCAACAGTCAATACAAGCAGTCAGATATACTGAATACAATATTTATTTCTCACTTGTTATTTTGTATTTGTACCAACAGTCAAAACAGCATATAATAATAATAATAATAATAATAATCTTTATTGATCCTGAAGGGAAATTTGTCTTCACAGTCTGTTCAAACAAGAAACAACACATGACCATATAACAACACAAACAAACGCAAAGACAGATCATCAGTACCCCACTATACAGATTGTTTAGCAGATTCTTAAGTGCTGCAATGGCTGAGGGGACAATACTCCTGCTAAACCGAAACTTGTGCCACTTCAAGGTTCTGTATCTTCGCCCTGATGGCAAGAGGTGGAAGTAGCGATACAGAGGATAATCAGTGTCATTTGTTATTGAGAGTGCTAAGCGTGTGGTGGCTTTTTTGTTCATATCAGCAAGTGTGGGTGTGGGAAGTCCGATGATCTTGGAAGCAATACGGGTGATACTGTAAAGTTTGTTTCTGTTTGGCATGGATAGTATAGTGAAGAAACATGCTGAGCAATACAACAGAACAGGTTGAATAATGCTTTTGTACAGTAATAACAGGAGGTGGGGGGGCAACAGAGAGTGATCTTAGCTTACGGATTACATGAAGTCTTTGCTGAAAACGTTTATGAATAGATGTAATGTGTTGATCAAACCTAAGTTTATTGTCCAAAGTGAGTCTAAGATACGTGAAGCTGTCAACCTGTTCGACTGTTTTACCATGAATGAGGAGTGGGTTGAGTCCAGTGTGGGTCGTTTGAAAGACCAGTTCTTTAGTTTTGTCCACATTCAACTCTAGGGTTAGGGTTAGTGCACTGTGTAAAATATTCAACTCTAGGTAGTTGTCAATGCACCACTGTGTAAAATATTCAACTCTAGGTAGTTGTCAGAGCACCACTGTGTAAAATATTCAACTCTAGGTAGTTGTCAGTGCACCACTGTGTAAAATGAGAGATGGTGTTCTGGAAGTCCGTAATAGAGTTATTGTCATGAAGCAGTCCGAGGATGGCAGTGTCATCAGAGTATTTAAAGTAGGTGATATTGGAGGGTGAGAGGCTATACAGCCCCAACAGTGCTGTACTTTTACATTCCACAGACCATAAGACTCTTAATTTCCCATAACTCGACAAAGTACTCTTATTTTGAAGTCCTCCGACCGGACATCAAGGATTTAGGTTAGTCTGACTGACACGCATAATGCTGATGCTCAGCTCAGCTTTGACCGTTCGTCTTTCACTAAACACTGCTGGCACCGCTGTACGGATGGAAGGCTTATAAACGGCTTGCTGGATTCTTCTTTTTCACGTCGGTTTAAAGGAGTAGTTCACCCCCAAAATGACTTTTTTTCTATTGATTAGTCACACCATGGAGACTAGAGTTCAATAATATTTTTAGTTTTTTGTCACATTCCTAAGACAAAAATGTGATAACAATAAATGTACCCCCATTCGTTCCGGATGGGGACCCCGGGACCCCGGGAAACGGGTCCCCATCCGGAATCAATGGGGGTAAATTTACTCGAATCAAATTTTTGTCTTAAGGTGCCTCCACACCGAAAATACTACAGGAGACTTGTTCAAACTGTTCACAGACTGCAAATAACTGCAAAGAACTGCAAAAAACTAAGCACATTGAATTTTCCAGCCGACTATGCCGACTGTAATTACTGTACAGTTTTGCGCATGCGCACTGTGTTGCCATATCGGCTCGTTACAAGCGACTTTGATCCTGTTTTCCTATAATGTTGCTAGTTGTGGGTTACTTTTGTTTGGGCATGTTTCTGAATTGTAGTTGCTTATTTGGCCTTGCTTTCAACATTCTTTTAGAAAATAGCTAATGTAATAGAGCTCAATAGGTGAAACTGGACGCTCCTTTAGGCTTTGTTTTCATAGACCTGGTCGCTTGTTTAACTCACAGAATCTGGCAACCGAGGAGCAGAAGCGGAGATGCTTCCTGTCCGGTGATTTCTTCTCCTCACACCAAAACAACACACATCACTATTACTAGCGTTGCCTTAGAGTTGATTAGTAGACCTATATTAAATTGAGAGTTGAGATTGTGAATATGCTATTTAGTTAAAATATGCAACGGGAAAATGTCTCTGGCTTATTTAGGCTTGGTTTTGCTGCAGCAGTAGCAAACTAATGGTCCATTACAACTCGCTACAATTCACCGACGTCCAGGGGCGACTCTACAAAACTGAGCAAGTCCAGTCTTCCAGTTTTCCGTCGATAACGTTCCCGACCCGCTGCCGAAAACCTACCGATGAGCTCCCGTTCGGCAACAGACGCCTTCTGCCGCCGATTCGGCCACGAATCTGTTTGGTTAAAAGTGGCCTTTAGGAATGTGACAAAAAACAAAAAATATTATTGAACTCTACTCTCCATGGCATGAGTAATCAATAGAAAAAAAGTAATTTTGGGGGTGAACTACTCCTTTAAAGGACTAGGGAACCAAACCACATGCGACAAAACTGGGGTGTTTTTTGTTTTATATGTATCGCGGGTGGGAAGTATGCATCTGTTCTCATCTCACACATAGATATGCCCACCCGTTAAATAGTTTTTCTTCTACTTGAAAAGAAGCACAAATGTGCTGAAAACACTTTTGAGTTTCTCTGGAGCTTATAAGATCCACTGCACGTTGACTGTGAGAGAGAGACAGACCCTGCCACGCAGGTGTGGATTTCCTTGACTACTTCCCTTAAAACATGCAGCTCGCTGGCATCCTTCAAAACTGCCCTGAAAACTCACCTTTCAGGAGGCCAGAGAAGGAGCACCCCTCTTACCTTAGCCCCATCACCTTTTTTCCCCTATCCTGTACATATAGTGTTTTGTATAACTGCGATATTATTTAATGTTTTCTTTGCTTGCTATTTGTTATGACCATGAATTAAATACAGAGGGCTTCCACGTAAAAAAAGACTGTAAAAAGTCTTATTTGGGATGTTCCTTTTAGGCAGGGTGTTCAACTGTACTTGTACTGTACTACATTTCTATTGTATCGACTATCTATTGTTCTCCATTTTTGTCTAATAAAGTAATCAATCAATCAATCAAACAGAGACAGAGACAGAGAGAGAGGGAGAGGGAGAGAGAGAGTGTGTGTGTGTGTGTGTGTGAGTGAGTGAGTGAGTGAGTGAGTGAGTGAGTGAGTGAGTGAGTGAGTGAGTGTGAGGAAAGGAGACAGAAGAGGGACAGAGCGTGTTAATTGGCACTCATGTTGTGTTTATACTATTAACCCTGTTGTGAGATGTGCAGATAGCCTCAGTAAACATTGGAAGTTGGCGAGACCTGGCTTCTGACAGCGCCCGCTTAGGACAGTGGTTCTCAACCTTCTCAGGCCGTGACCCCCAAAATAATCATATTTGAACAGGGGACCCCCACAATAATCATATTTTAACTTTGGACACCCCCCCCCCCCCCCCCACCTTGATGAGTACTAAGAGTTGAGGCATTACATTTTGTATAACACTGTTCGTTGCGAGGCGTTGTGAGCATGTAGATCTGCTATTTTCACAATTTCTGCCTCTAATATTTGATCATTTGGCCAATGTTTAATTTGTCATTTTAGAGGTATTTGAAAGTCCTTAAAGTGACACTTTAGAAACGTGCAGATACTCTATACACACTTAAACTTTATGTTGGTGTGTTTACTGTTGAGTGAGAAAACAATGTTGCACACTAAGTTAATCATCTGGGGACCCCCCGAAATAATTTAGGGAGGGGGGTCCCGGCACACAGGTTGAGAACCACCGGCTTAGGAGAGCGTTTGTGTACCATTTTCCACCTAGTGGTGAAGCGTGGGTTGAGCTAAATTACTACTACTACAACTACTACTACTACTACTACTAGTGCTACTATTACTCCAAACACAGACTGATACTCACCACCACAACCAGAGTCAGTGTTGCTGCTGCCTGTTACTCCTGGCTGTAAAACTAGAATCTGAGACACTGGCACACTTTAGAGTCATTTCCTGTATCTGTGACAGCGCCCACTTAGGAGGCAGGAAGAGTGTTCCATTTCATTCCATTGGCACCGCTCGTAATGCAACATCCTTATTGTAGAGCAGTGGTTCTCAACCTTCTCAGGCCTCTACCCCCAAAATAATCATATTTTAACTGGGGACCCCCAAAATAATCATATTTTAACTGGGGACCCCCTCAAAATAATCATTTTTTTTAAACTGGGGACTCCCCCCACACCCTGACGAGCACTAAGAGTTGAGGCATTACATTTTGTACAACACGGTTCTATTGTAAAAATAGCAGATCTACATGCTCACAACACCTCACGTTGCGAGGCGTTGTGAGCATGTAGATCTGCTTTTTTCACAATTTCTGCCTCTAATATTTGACAATTTGGCCAATGTTTAATTTGTCATTTTAGAAAGTCCTTCAGAAATGTGCAGATACCCTCTATACACTTAAACTTTATGTCGGTTTCTTTACTGGTGAGTGAGAAAACAACATTGCACAATAAGTTAATCATCTGGGGACCCCCCAAAATAATTTGGGACCCCCCAAGCATATTTGCTACTACTGCTACTACTGCTGCAGCTTCTAATACTATTACTACTACTACTACTACTACTACTACTACTACTACTATTGTATGTATGTATGTATGTATGTATGTATGTATGTATGTATGTACAGTATGTATGTATGTATGTATGTATGTATGTATGTATGTATGTATGTATGTATGTATGTATGTATGTATGTATGTATGGTAATTATCTATCTATCATGAGTGAGAGGGAGAGAGAGAGGAGGTGGTAAATGTTTAAACAGCAATTGTTATTCCAGCCTGTACAATGATAAGGACATATGTAATTACAGCTGAGTCTCTGTGTGTGTGTGTGTGTGTGTGTGTGTGTGTGTGTGTGTGTGTGTGTGTGTGTGTGTGTGTGTGTGTGTGTGTGTGTGTGTGTGTGTGTGTGTGTGTACACGTGTGTGCATGTGTGTGTACGCGCAAACATGTGTGCATACACTCAAACCATGTGCTTGTGGTTTGAGTGTGTGTATCGTGTGTATATTGTGTCTCATTAAGTGGGTCAGCTTTAATGAGCATTTGGTGTGTGTGTGTGTGTGTGTGTGTGTGTGTGTGTGTGTGTGTGTGTGTGTGTGTGTGTGTGTGTGTGTGTGTATGTGTGTGTGTGTGTGTGTGTGTGTGTGTGTGTGTGTGTGTGTGTAACCAAGGACATATCAAATAATCCACCCTCTTCTGTGAAAACGTGTTAGTCATTACACGTGTACTGGTCTCTATACCGTATAGAGCAGACCTGGGCATTGTGCGGCCCGGGGGCCGTATGCAGCCCTTTGGTTCACTCTGACCCGCCCTCGTAGGGTTAATTAAATTACAAAATAAACACATTTTATAATTTTACCTCATGCATGGACTAAAGCTGCATTGCTTTTATTTTGAAGTTTTTTATTCACGTACATATGGACGCAATGCGTACATCAGCACATGTGTGTGATCATTGGATCGTTGTCTCAATAACAAGCAGGTGGTCAGACTGGTCACCCGTCAAGACGACCTGCGTTACCTAACCCATAAAAAGTGGCTAAAAAAAAAAAAGTCCATACCGAATGCCGGGTTTTCAACAAAAAGTTTTTATTTACTGAAGTGAGAGGTAAAGCTGTGTGTTTACCGGTAGTTTCACATCTTGCGGGGAGCACTGCCTTTTGGCCTGGCCCTCCACAATACTTTCTGTTGTTCATGTGGCCCCATGGAAAAAGTAATTGCCCACCCCTTGTATATGCGCATGCATAAAGTGAATGGCAAATCGAGTAGCAAAGTGAGTTTAACATTGTTTAACGTTGTTTAATGCAACCAGATAGGACTTTCTGTTTGGATGTATGGGCTGTCAAGACCAGAAAGTCGTTTTTTTGCCACTCAGTAGGCGTTCCCGTATAACTTCCTGGTATGATGATGATGTCACGCGCATACCCTCTGTATGTGTCCTAGTGTCTCCTAACCCCCTGTAGCACGCTTCCTGACACCTTCTGCCTCCATTAATGAACATGTAGACATACAGTATCTTGGTCACTGAAAAAGGTTATCGAGCCAGCTCACATACATTGTATTAAGAGAGAAGTATGAGTCACCATTAAAAAGTGTTTTTGATTAATCTATCATGGCTAAAATGGAGTTTGAAGTTAGAGTGGGTTTGTATAGGAATGGGCCCTGGATTGAGAGTGTCTGATAAACTCAAATATCGAAATATTGAATGAAGCAAATTGAAAACTGTCCAGGGTGTTCACAAAAGCCTGAGTAGAAGATAAAATGATCAATGTTTTTTTTTTTTTTTTCCTACAATGATGTTTTGGGTATGCTAATTAGTCAGACAGAGCCACTGGTAAAAACAAGAAAATCAAAGGAAATCGGCGATTTCAATGGCCGCTTTCAATACGTTTTGGCCATTATCTCGGGAACGAAAGGTCCAATCTGCTCAGTTTAAAGCTTGTTGGATGCGTGACTCCGAGGACATTAAGCTGGTGGGCTACAGTAGGCTACTACACCAATGATATCACTGGTGTAGTACATGAATGGTGCTGTTTAAGTGTCTAATAAGTTGTTTGTGAGTGTAAATATGTGTTTTCACCAGTAGATGGTAGCATTCTACCAGAGTAACGCATGTGCACACACACGCACACACATGCACACACACACACACACACACACACGTGTGTGCACACACACACACACACACACACACACACACACACACACACACACACACACACACACACACACACACACACACACACACACACACACACACACACACACACACACACACACACTCACTCTTTTTCACTCTGTCTTTGTTCTTAACCTCTGTGTCATTTCTTCACTTACTCTCACTCTTTCTCTGTCTCATTCCCATTTTGAACAAATTACATTAATACAATTAGACTGTTGGGCAAACAGAGAGACATACAAGCAGACAGACAGACAGACAGACAGACAGACAGACAGACAGACAGACAGACAGACAGACAGACAGACAGACAGACAGACAGACAGACAGACACGCACGCACGCACGCACGCACGCACGCACACACACACACACACACACACACACACACACACACACACACACACACACACACACACACACTCATTCTGCAGAGTGAGTAGATAGATGAGACAGGGGAGTTTGCATAGAAACGTGGAGAGAGAGGCTGCACATGTTATGATGTGGAATGGGTTCATTAAACAAGGTAGGACACGTGCTGTTTGTTTTGATTGACTGACTGAATGCTTTATTAACATGACGGTTAACAGTACAGATAGTACAGTCAAACATTATGCTACAGTAATAGTTAACAGTACAGATAGTACAGTCAAAGGATAACACAAAAACCCCAGGGGCTTGTTTCCATTGTGGTCCATTGTACACAATTCATCAGTAATACAATACAATACAATACAATACAATACAATACAATACAATACAATACAATACAATACAATACAACACAACACACATTGGGATAAAGCTCTGTAGAATCATATATCATGTAATATACTGTATATCTCTGCTGTCGGGCCGAAACCTCCCAACTCCAAAATGTTCATTTTCGGGAAAATGAGCTCAAGTGGAGTTAGGAGGTTTTGACCGAAGGGTTTTTTACTACTTGTCATTGGTTCAATATTATTTTAACCACCACTCAGCTCTAAAGGGTGTTCAATAGCCCTGATTTATGCCCAAAAATCAAAAACCTCAAAAATGGAGTAAAGAGGTTTTAGCCTGACAGTGACGATATGCTATGTATGTTTGTGTCCTGTCAACTGTCTATGGCAGGTTTTATGTTAGAACATGAATAAATACACAAACAAATAGATCAAATATAATAATCATAATAATCATAAGTACTGTAGTACATATTAATAGTAAGACGTGTGGACATAGACAGGATGAATGTGTATCAACTTGTGTCTTTTTTGGGAAGACATTCCAGACATATGTGACATGACTGTCCTGATTACACACACACCGCTTCTCATCACTGCAGGATCCACTCAATGGAAATCACAAGGACGTGTGTGTGTGTGTGTGTGTGTGTGTGTGTGTGTGTGTGTGTGTGTGTGTGTGTGTGTGTGTGTGTGTGTGTGTGTGTGTGTGTGTGTGTGTGTGTGTGTGTGTGCGCGCGCGTGTGTGCGCGCGTGCGTGTGTACTTGTAATACTATACTTTTGAGGGTCAAATGGCATAACAACTTGTAGAACAGTTGTTCTCAAACTTCCTGCCAAGGACCCCCAAATTGATGGTATTTGGCCATCGGACCCCCTGAAAATGTCTTGTGCCAGGGGAGCCCCCAGAAGAGAAGATTGTTTAAAAATGTTTAATTAGTCAACATCTAGAAATATAACGTTGTTTTACATTCCATTTGGGGTCTGTAGCAACAAATATACAGTATATACCAAACCTGGGCATTGTACGGCCCCCGGGCTGTATGCGGCCCTTTGGTTCACTCTGACTGGCCCGTGTAGGGTTAATGGAAAATTACAAAATAAACACATTTTATAATTTTACCTCATGCATGGACTAAAGCTGCATTGCTTTTATTTTGAAGTTTTGTATTCACGTACATATGGACGCAATGCGTACATCAGTGTGATCATTGAATCGTTGTCTCAGTAACAAGCAGGTGGTCAGACTGGTCACACGTCAAGACGACCTGCCTTACCTTACTCATCAAAAGTGGCTAAAAAAAGAAAAGTCAATACCGAATGCAGGGTTTTTCAACAAAAATTGGACGGCTAAGTATTTATTTACTGAAGTCAGAGGTAAAGCCGTGTGTTTTGTTTGCGGGGAGCACATCTTGCGGGGAGCACTGCCTTTTGGCCCGGCCCTCCACAATATTTTCTGTTGTTCATTTGGCCCCATGGAAAAAATAATTGCCCACCCCTGGTATATACTGTAGCTACATATGAAGAGAGGACAATATTATGATAATACTCCTGATCAATGTACAATCTGTGCATAGGGATCAGAGTGTCCACAATACTGTATGTGCTCTGTTGGTGGGATTCAGATTGACCTGGCAGTTTAGTCATTGTTCAGCTGTGCTAGCTTGAGGGAAAAAGCTCTTGTTTATTTTTATATATTTTTTTGTCAGCTCTTTCTTCATGTCTGTGTTTGTTTCATTGTTTGCTGGTTGTTGTTTTTCTTTTTTCTTTTTCCACTCTACGTCAGAGTACACGAGAGTCACCTCAGTGCCTTTCCAGCATAAATTAAAGGGGCCACACCATGCTTTCCAAAATATATATTTTATATAAATATTGGTCCATAATAAGGTTTTAGCCTAAACGACCACTCGGATATTGTGTCAATAGAATATAATCTCCCAAAAAGTACCAAGTATCCCTCACTGTAGAGTGCAGAATGGGGTGGGGACGGACGGCCGTCTCCTCCCACTCAACAGTGATGTTTGTGCGTATCAGGCAGACTCTCCAACTTGCCAGAAAAAAGTCATATAATGAGCTTCTATCTATTGTTAGAAATCATATTGCCTGGTCGGTACCTTACCTTACTGCTGCCTATTGGTTTAATAACAGGTTTTTGTTTGTAGCTAAATAAGTATGGTAATTGTAATAATACATTATAATTATAATAATAAATTAGCCTACGCTTTATTGTTTATTATTGGTTGTGTTTACTGGTAATTAATACATTACAATAATAGAATCTAAACATAATAATAATCTAATGAATCAAACTATGATAACACAAATTCATCATTGTCTGAAAAATAATGAATATGGGTTAATTGCATCTAGTCATTGTTGACCACAGTACAGACTAGAGGTACAGTAACTAGAGCTTAGCAATTACATATTGCCATCTTGTGGATACAGCACAGTACACATTTGGAACCAATGGGTAATGAAATGGCGCCCTCTCATGGCCACCCATTGTATCTACCATACTTTCCATGCCATGCTGCACTTTCCCTTGAGCCAGAGGCTCACAATGGGCGGGAACGGCCGGCTGGCCCCGCCCCATTCTGCACTCTGCAGTGAGGGGCTTCTCAAAAGTACCGCCCCCTTCTCGAGGGGGCCCAATAGGAAATGAGCCCCCTGTGACATAGAATGGGGCCGATTTCAAAAGAGTACCGTTCACTATGGAATTTATGGCATGCATGTGCAAATAAAAAGACACACACATTTGAAATATTGATTTGATGCTCATATTAACCATAGGAAGTATTAAGTTTGTTTTTATTTTCACATGCATGCCATACATTGTGTGCCATAAATAAAGTGGGATAGACCACACATGGTTTTATGACATCATCAACTTGTGACGGGCATTTCCCTTATTGAGTGAAAGATTTGCTATTTCTAGAAGAAATCAAATATTTAATTTTAGTTTTAATTTGTAGTTATAGAGGATAATTATAATGTATTAAGGCATATTTGTCTTATTAGCCAGGGATGCCTATGGGTTGAATTGAACGGGCTCTACTGTATGTACTGCAGCCACATTGGAAAAAAAGAGGGCCTCTTTCTTTCTGCCTTCACAGGTGTTACCAGACTTACCACCAATGATACTGATGTGTGTGTGTGTGTGTGTGTGTGTGTGTGTGTGTGTGTGTGTGTGTGTGTGTGTGTGTGTGTGTGTGTGTGTGTGTGTGTGTGACTATTGTCATGGCACATCCCTGAACAGCATTTATGTCATGTTTGCTGATGATTGGAGTAACAGTGTGCCTGTGGCCCCTGGGGGCCCCTATGTGGTCCCTGGTGTGACTAATGTCATGGCAGACCCCTGAGTTCACAGTGGGTGGTCCCCCTGCCCGACCACCCACCCTCTAATTACCCTCTATATACTGTATACCCTTTATAGATTTTTTTTTCAAGTAAAACACATTTTGTTGTACGAGTGAATCAACAAGTGAGTTTTTTTAAATCTAAATTTCGCATCCACTGGGCCAAGCAAAGCGCTCTGATTGGCTACTTCTCCCTTTGCGTTTGTTGTCTCTTCTTGGTTGGTGCATCGCTATGATCGGTATGCCCGAAACTGAAGGTTCTGTGGTGCAAAACTAAGTACGATTAAAATGCGTTAATTTTTTTAATTGCGTTAATTTTCTGTAATTAATAAATCACAATTAATCAGTTAAAGTCCCAGCCTTAATATATATATATAGTAGTAGGGGAGCCTATGTATCAGATTCTGTTGGCCGTCATTTTGGAATGTTAATTTTTGGAGACATGTATATCTTGATTCTTGGGGTTCTCAGAATGCCAAAAAAACATGTCTCCAATTTTTCTTTTTGGGTTTAACTGGTGTAATTAGCATAATTAGTCAATTAATTGCCCAAAACAGGAAATGGCAATAACTTTGCTTCTAGGTAACTTATAAAGGTGATCTAAGAGTCTAAGTCGATGTTTGTGAGGTCCAGAAATTAATCTGTTACCATTTTGAAGTCATACAAACTTTCCTAATTAGCATAATTAGCATAAATTATGCAACAACGAGGTGAAAATAAGCAAATTGCTTATTTTTTTCAGTTTTAGTCAACTTTGAAAGCTTCTCACAGACTTTAAGATGTAAGTTTACAAGTCATCAATTATCATCATCCTATAAATAAATCATGCAACCCTGTATCTGTGTAATAATAATTACGTAATAATCACACCAAAACCAGAAAGCTATATTTCTTTGCTTCAAATTAATTAATAAACATGATCTTACAGACAGTGTAAGTCTGTTTGCAAGACTAGAAAATATTCTCTTTCCATAACTAGGATATCTAACCTTCCCTTATTAGCTTAATTTGCATATATATCCTTCATATAAAATAAAGAACAATATGAGAAATGGTCACAGAATTATCAGATTGTTTATTCTCAGAAAATATTGTAAACACATTTAAATAGAAGGGTCTCCATCTTTTTGTCGTCAACACCAATTCCCAACACCAATGCCTTGCTTACATTACAACACACCTATTCATCTGCCCCACACATGCACATCTCAGAGCAGTTAAAACGTTAAGATCGACAAGAACAATGTGACACGCACTGGGATTTCTTGCAACCACATTTGATCAGTTGGGTATTATGGGTAATGGTGGCTGGAGCTGGGGGTTCCCGTGTTGTGACTGGCACCAGTTGTTCTCCCTCAGCCTCCATCCATATTCAGTTACTGGTGGTATCTGTGGGTTATGTACGTGGTCCTGACTCCTCATACCATATTGCCTTGTAATGGGAACGGGCAATGGCTTGATGTAATGCTCCTTGTGTAGGTGGCAGCTTATCGGCTTCTAATTGGTTCTTTGTGAATAACCTCCACCTGAGCTAATAAGGAAAGGTTAAATATCCTAGTTATGGATAGAGAATATTTTCTAGACATGCAAACAGACTTACACTGTCTGTAAGATCATGTTTATTAATTAGCTTAAAGCAAAGAAATATAGATATTTCTGGTTTCGGTGTGATTATTACATAATTATTACCCAGACAAAGTGTTGCATGATTTATTTATAGGATGATGATAATTGATGACTTGCAAACATACATCTTAGAGTCTGTGAGAAGCTTTCAAAGTTGACTAAAACTTAAAAAATGCAGCAATTTGCTTATTTCCACCTTAGTCCTTGGGCTGGACGAGATATCGGTACCGCTGAGGGGGCAAAACCTTACCTATACTAAATTGTTTTTAGGGTCAATATAAGTAAATTAAAATATGATAGACTTTCCATAGGAGTAGCTTTTTATATTTTTTGCCATTTTGTTATTTTCCTCTATAGGCGGATTTTCATTCATGCATATCTTGTTATTGGCTCATGTTCAGGACATATTGCAAGGTTTTATATTATATGTTTGGTATTATTTTTAAGGGGACACTTTGAGCTTTAATTCAAGCCCTTTTGTGAATATGTATGATAAGTACAGTGGTCACTGGAGCTCTTCAAAACTTTAATAACTCAGATTTTCCCACAATTTCTGCCTAAACCATATATTTTATTTTAGTTCTGTGGCATCAAGAAACATCAGAGACACAAAACACAACAACTAGAATACAGACAAGACCCCAAGGATTCAGGAAATGTATAATTTACCCACAGTATTTCATTCTGAGGTGGTCATTTTCATCCAAATTAGATACAGTCTTTTCGGTGCACGGCTCAAAAGAACATGCGAGGTGAAGAAGTTGCCAGCACTCAAGGAATCTCCTTTTCTTTTTTTTTTAAAGTTTTATTTACCTTACAACAAGCTCAAAACGGACGCGTTTCGACCATCTAGGTCTTCATCAGCGTTTGAAGACCTAGATGGTCGAAACGCGTCCGTTTTGAGCCTGTTGTGAGGTAAATAAAACATTTTATATGTAGACTATCTGCTATGAAAGAAATACATTATGCTATTTACAATTTGATCCATGCTCCGCTCTGCACCAAGCAAAGATACTGGATTGGTTTTAAAAATGTAGACAAAAGACACTGGTGTCTACATGACAAGAAAGAGACTGAGGAGAAAGTGGTACAGTCAGCTGGGGCCTCAGGGAATGCCAGTTTTTGGAGGGGCACAAGGCCAAACCGAGGTGCAACGAAAGCCATGGCCTTCTTGGCCTCCCTGAAATTCCTTCCCTGATAGTATGCTCTAAATAAACTAGTGGTTCTCAAAATGTGTAGTTTCAAGAACCTCTATAACTCTGAGAGGGTACAAATGTAACCACATTATGTGTCCATTAGGTTCCATTTTCACACTCCCAGAGTTACAGAAGGAGTTATATTGCATGATTGTTTGAATATATGAGCCATTACTTTGGCACCCAAGGTGATCAATCACCAGTCTGGTTTGGGACAGTGAATGTGTTGGCACAAAGAGGAGACCTGGTTAACTCCACAGCTACACCCCTGCTCATTCACACCACATAGCCGGGGCCAGTAATCTGACGTGGGACCTTCAGTGTCCCAGGTGGTCTCTCAGCTACGGCCATCCATTGCCTTATGGATGGAGAACAGGGTCTCCATTTACAAGCTTATGGAAAGTAGTCTTTTTGCCAAGACCAAAATCTGAGAAGTCTTGTCCATTGTAGATGGCAGTTTTAAAGTGTACTGTATGACAGCAACCATTTAAAAGAACATCTGCCCCAAATGACCAACTTTCTTAGAGCACTGGTTATCAAAATTGGGGTCCACAGAGGGAGTCTAAATGGACCCTTCTATGTCTGTAACTCTGGAAGTGTGCACATAGAACCTAATGGAAACATAATGTGGTTACATTGTACCCTCTCAGAGTTATGGAGGTTATTGAAATAAAAATGTTTGACAACCACTGTCTTAGAGCATAATAACACATCATTGGGCAGCAGTGGCTCAGGAGGTAGAGGGCAGCTTGGGAAATGGAACGTTCCTAGTTCAAAACCCGGGTTCCCCCGGAGTTGGTATCAAAGTGTCCTTGAGCAAGACACTGAACCCCTAATTGCACCCGATGAGCAGGTTGGTGCCTTGCCATGGTTTCCATCAGTGTGAGAGTAAATGTTTGAATTTAAGTACATTGTAAAGCGCTATATCCACCTGTTTCCGCGGGAGTTTACTGGAGATTATTTGGACCTGTTTGGACCACACTTCCGGTTTAACAGCAGACATACAAGCTCACGTCGCGTCGCAGATGCAACCCATTGTGAGCTTGTAAATCACACTCGGCTGCGGCGCCGGAAGCTCGGTACGGCATCTGCGCAATGCACTATGGGGCGTTGGAAACTTGTGGATAGATGCAGTCCATTTACCATTATGGTCTGGATGGGAAAAGAAGAGGGTATGGTAGCCATGAGCTGGGGCTGAAACCTGAATGAATGTTTCTCTAGCCTAGACGGTCTCATGAAGGTCATTCATATCTGCTGCTCTTTTATGTAAATGTACTACTGTCTGTGGACCATGTCAACTTCTTAAGAAATGTGAGAATCCGTATAAGTTTCTTCCAGAGGAGTCAGAATATGGCAACGAACAGTGCATACATAAGACAACAAGTGCCTATAGGGCTAGTAGATCTGGCTTACAGGATAACTTGACTACTTTGTGGTTATTTAAGTGATTAAAATACTAATACATAGTATACATGCTTCCAAAAGTGTTTCCTAGTTTCGACATTAAATGTGAGAGTTAGTGTTATTTATTGTTTGTAGTATAGTAGTATAATGGGACATCATCTTGGGAGGGACGCCATCTTGCATTTGGCATTAACATTTGATTAACTGGTGTTAATTTCACTGATTCAGACACATTCCTTGAACCCCAAAACCTTGGGTTAAACACCAAAACCACCTTTCTAGGTTGCATAATTGAGATATACCGGTAGCCATTTTAAGCTCCCGGCAGCCATCCTGGGTGCCATCTTGAAAATGATGCCTTTATGGTAAATATATTTTCCAAATTTTTCAGTTCTCAAGCATGCCTAAAGGTAAAAGAACCAATTGAAACACTTTTGTATCAATGTTTAGGGAGGTTTAATGCTATTCTTTCATATAGGCCTATTGACCTGTATTTCTCATAAAAAGTGCCCGTTTAAGATAAGGCTGAAGATTACCACCTCAGAATGAAATACTGTTGGTAAATTATACATTTCCTGAATCCTTAGGGTCGTGTCTGTATTCTAGTTGTTGTGTTTTGTGTCTCTGATGTTTCTTGATGCCACAGAACTAAAAGAAAATATATGGTTTAGGCGGAAATAGTTATTTTTATGTATTTATTAAAGGTTTGAAGAGGTCCAGTGACCACTGTACTTATCATACATATTCACAAAAGGGCTTGAATGAAAGCTCAAGGTGTCCCCTTAAAAATGATACCAACCATATAATATAACACTTTACAGTATGTCCTGAACATAAGCTAATAGAAATATATGTACCTGTGTCTAAAATGCCAATTTTCAAAGGGGGATAGTAACTTTAGCAGCTGATAACGCCACTTAAGCTACCTGTCTGCAAGGTCTATCATATCAAAACTTAATCTAGAGATGTATAGGAATATAAAAATCACAACTAGAATTTGCCCACCCAGGTGGTACCGATATGTCAAATGTTGAGTATGAGCCTAAGGACTACCTCATTTTTGCATAATTTATGCAATTTATGCTAATCAGGAAAGGTTGTATGACTTCACAATGGTAACAGATGAATTTCTTGACCTCACAAACATGGACTTAGACTCTTAGATCACCTTTATAAGTTACCTAGAAGCAAAGTTATTGCCATTTCCTGTTTTGGGCAATTAATTGTCTAATTATGCTAATTTATATTAAACCCCAAAAGAAAAATTGGAGACATGTTTTTTTGGCATTCTGAGAACCCCAAGAATCAAGATGTACATGTCTCCAAAAATTAACATTCCAAAATTACGGAAATACATAGGCTCCTCTACTATAGGGTTAGGTTTAGGGTTCTCCTGTGCCCGAGGGTGTGTGAGTGTGTGATCAGGGATTGAATGTAGGGGTCTTAGAAGTAATCTTGGAGAACCCAGACCGGTGCCCGTTGGGCAGAACAGTCACCATCCATGTCCAGTTGTGCAATACCCGTTGTATCCGTCTGTATCTGGCTGGCACTCTTTTATGCCCATATATGGTGTTCCGTGTCTAGACCAGTCTGTGATGTCATCTCCAAATGTGGGCAATAGTGACGACAGTCAGTGATGTCGGGCATTGTTTCAGCATGCGGCTGTTACCATGGCGGAGACACCGTTTAATATCAGTGATGTCAGCATACGGACAGGCGGCGGACGGCGGACAGACATTGGGTAAATTAATAGTAACTAGAATAGTCGGCGACCTGGCCAACTCGGGAACGATGTAAATAGGGAATGAATCCCCCGCCCTTTAATGCAAACCCCATTATACCTGTTGTCATAGAACCCGTTTTGACCATCTGTTTGCCTGTGTCCATTTATGCCCATATATGGACATATCTGTATCTGTCTGTCTGTCGGCGTCCATTTTATGTCCATATATGGAGATCACTGCAGATATAGTTCTGGGTCCATTTTATGCCCATATGCCCATATATGGAGATATCTGTCTATTTGTGTCCATTTTATGCCCATATATGGAGATCTCTGTATCTGTCCGTCTGTGTCCCTTTATGCCCGTATATGGAGATATCTGTTTATCTGCGTCCATTTTATGCCCATATATGAGATCTCTGTCGCTTCTTGTTTGTTTCTTCTTTAAGCAGAATACACAGCCTGCTTAAATCTGCATCATTCAAGTCATCCTCCCAGTCCCACGCTTTGTCGCTTGTCTTATGTTTGTTTTTGTCTCTTTTATTTTCTTTTTTGGAGCGGACCCCATGAATGCCCCATCCTTTAATGCAAACCCCAATATACCTGTTGTCATAGGACCCGTTTTGACCATCTGTTAGCCTTTGTCCCCACCCTTTAATGCAAACCCCAATATACCTGTTGTCATAGGACCCGTTTTGACCATCTGTTTGCCTTTGTCCCCTTATGCCCATATATGGAGATCTCTGTCTTTTTTGGAGCGGACCCCATGAATGCCCCATCCTTTAATGCAAACCCCAATATACCTGTTGTCATAGGACCCGTTTTGACCATCTGTTAGCCTTTGTCCCCACCCTTTAATGCAAACCCCAATATACCTGTTGTCATAGGACCCGTTTTGACCATCTGTTTGCCTTTGTCCCCTTATGCCCATATATGGAGATCTCTGCACACACAGTACCGGTTGCGGAAAACTCTGATGTCAGACATCAGCTCCGCATTCGGGGATTCATTTTATGCCTATATCTGGAGAAAGCGTGTGCCGGTGGGAAGAACGGTTCTCGAGATTCACATACATACATACACATTCACAGAGATTTTTTGTTGACTCATGTGGCGTACGTGATGTCACAGCCTTTTATGAAGTGATGTCACAATGAGTCAGCGCTTGCGCCGATTTCCTCCGGAACAGCCTGATGTCAACAATCAGCTCCGCATAAGGAGATTCCGAACGTTTCGCGCCGGTTTCGGAAAACCGCGAGTCGGGTCGGGTCGAGGCCCTGCACTGCACTCCGCGCGGCGGCGGGGAACGCGCGTGCCGAATCTGAAGCCGGTGGGACGAACGGTTCTCGAGATACGTGGATTACAAACAAACAGACAGAGATTTGTCGCATTTATAGATAGATTACTTAGTTTATGGTCAGTGACTATTGACCAGCTTTGTTTTCTCTGTGAACTCACCCCTTGTTTATATTCCCTTTTTGAAACTACACACATCTTTTTCTGCCTCCTTTTTGGGGGGATTCTTTGAAAAAGAATTATGTTGCATCTCCAAATTTAAACTTTTTATGTTTTTTTTCTTGAGTTTTTTTGCGAATTGATGTCCTACTTTGTCATATGACCGTGTCAAGCAAAAGTTGCAAAAATAGCTGATCTACAAGCTCAAAATGCAGCGTTGATATCAGGGCAGGAATTTCAGGGAGTCCATGAAGGCTATGGCCTTGGCCTTGTGCCCCTTCAAAAAATGGCATGTCCTGAGGCCACAGTGGCCTTAATGCCCCAGCTGACTGTACCACTTCTCTGTCTCTGTCTTGCCATCATGTAGACACCAGTGTCTTTTTCTTGTCATGTAGACAACAATGTATTTTTCTTGTCATGTAGACAAGACACCTGTGTCTTTTGTTGAGTCCACATTTTTAAACCAATGCAGTATCTTTGATTGGTGCAGGGCTGAGCAGGGATCAGATTGTAAATACCAATGTATTTATTTCATAGTAGATAGTCTACATAGGCCTATTACATTTAAAATCCTTAACCCTTAAATTCAATTAATTCTTTCAATGGACCAAAATCTTGTTTCATTGGCATTTGACCTTTGTGCCCTCAAAAAATGGACAACACCAAAGGCCAAGTGGCCTTGCCCCTAAAATTACAAAATTCCAGGCCTGGTCGATATGATATAATATGACAATATGATATAATAGCATGACGATATGATATAATAATATGACAATATGATATAATAGTATGACGATATGATATAATAGTATGACGATATGATATAATAGTATGACGATATGATATAATAGCATGACGATATGATATAATAGCATGGCGATATGATATAATATCATGACGATATGATATAATAGCATGGCGATATGATATAATATCATGACAATATGATATAATAGTATGGCGATATGATATAATATCATGACGATATGATATAATAGCATGACGATATGATATAATAGCATGGCGATATGATATAATAGCATGGCGATATGATATAATATCATGACGATATGATATAATAGCATGGCGATATGATATAATAGCATGACGATATGATATAATAGCATGACGATATGATATAATAGCATGGCGATATGATATAATAGCATGCCGATATGATATAATAGCATGACGATATGATATAATAGCATGACGATATGATATAATAGCATGGCGATATGATATAATAGCATGACGATATGATATAATATCATGACGATATGATATAATAGCATGGCGATATGATATAATAGCATGACGATATGATATAATAGCATGGCGATATGATATAATAGCATGACGATATGATATAATAGCATGACGATATGATATAATAGCATGACGATATGATATAATAGCATGGCGATATGATATAATAGCATGACGATATGATATAATATCATGACGATATGATATAATAGCATGACGATATGATATAATATCATGACGATATGATATAATATCATGACGATATGATATAATATCATGGCGATATGATATAATAGCATGGCGATATGATATAATAGCATGACGATATGATATAATATCATGACGATATGATATAATAGCATGACGATATGATATAATAGCATGACGATATGATATAATATCATGACGATATGATATAATATCATGACGATATGATATAATATCATGAAGATATGATATAATAGCATGACGATATGATATAATATCATGACGATATGATATAATAGCATGACGATATGATATAATATCATGACGATATGATATAATATCATGACGATATGATATAATAGCATGACGATATGATATAATAGCATGACGATATGATATAATAGCATGACGATATGATATAATATCATGGCCAGATCTGTGTTTTCAGTTGGTCAGAGGATTGGAACCCACAACCCAATCCTGTCACTCACTGTATGGTTTATCTGGCAACAGTCATATAGTTATTGTCTGGTTAGCTCAGATTTAATATACACACGCACACACACACACACACACACACGAACGCACGCACGCATGCACGCACACACGCACGCACACACGCACGCACACACGCACGCACACACACACACACACACACACTCACACACGCGCACACTCACGCGCGCACACACACGCACACACACGCACACTCACGCACGCACGCACGCACGCACGCACGCACGCACGCACGCACGCACGCACGCACGCACGCACGCACGCACGCACGCACACGCTCCTACTATTCCTGCTCTCTCTCTCTCTCTCTCTCTCTCTCTCTCTCTCTCTCTCTCTCTCTCTCTCTCTCTCTCTCTCTCCAGGGATAGAGTTACATCTCTGGAGGAAATGGCAGCAGGGGATTAAGACGTAACACACACACACACACACACACACACACACACACACACACACACACACACACACACACACACACACACACACACCTGACGCCAGCAATTCAGGGTTCAGTTGCGATGACACATGCTTCTCTTGGTAAAGTCACCTGATACACACACACACACACACACTTCAGAAGCTGTGGTTTTTAAAAGATGAGAAGGCAGTGTACAGTAAGAGAAAGAGAGACACACACACACACACACACACACACACACACACACACACACACACACACAGTAGAGCTGTGTTCCATTAAGATAGGACAACAGAAGCAGCAGAGATGGACTCATCACTCTGACTATTTCTCTGGGAGCAATACTCTGTCTGTCAGGTACTGGAGCCACTGTTTACACTATTATAGAATACTACTTATGCTATTATGCACTATTATACACTATACTGCATGCATGTACTACTATTGGTAAAATAATAGTTACTATTATTGAATTATACCGAAACCTCGTATCTCTATATGTCTTTCTATGTTTATTTTTCATATTTTAAAATGTCTTAAAGGAGTAGTTCACCCCCAAAATGCCCTTTCTTCTATTGATTAATTAAGACTTGAGTGCTATAATATTTTTGAGTTTGTGTCGCATTCCTAAGACAATAATTTGATTACAATAAATATACCCCCATTGATTGTGAATGGGGACCCCAAATGTGTTTGGGTCCCTCAGTCTTAGGAATGCGACAAATACAAAAAAATATTATTGAACTGTAATATTGTCTCTATGGCGTGATTAATCAATATAAGAAAAGGCATTTTGGGGGGTGAACTACTCCTTTAACTCCCCCCTAGCCTATGGATGATGGGGTTGAACGGGTTAATATAATTTTATAAAAACATTATAATACCACTACTGTTATATGTGTTGTACTAATACACTATGTACTAGTATTTGTAAAAATACCACTATATATTAAAACAATGCTAAAGACATTTAATAATAATAGCACTAATGTATTAGTATGCTCTAGTGCAGTAGTTCTCAAAGTGGATTCTAGGGACTGTGTGGGTTCCTTTATGGGGGTCTAAATGACCCATACAAGTCTGTAACTCTAACAGAATACAAATGGAAGCAAATGGACCCTAGCGGGTCCATTTGGTTCCATTTGTATTCTGTCAGAGTTAAGGGGAGACCTTGAAATGTAAAAGTGTGAGAAACACTGCTCTAGTGTAGCAGTATTAGTTCATACACTAGTGGTAGCATATTACGTATGTGTGCTGTAAGTTCTGCGTGAACGTATATGTTTACAGTAAGTCAAGTGTGTGTGTGTGTGTGCGTGCGTGCTTGTGTGTATGTGTGTGTATGTGTGTGTGTGTGTGTGTGTGTGTGTGTGTGTGTGTGTGTGTGTGTGTGTGTGTGTGTGTGTGTGTGTGTGTGTGTGTGTGTGTGTGTGTGTTGACAGTGTAAATGCCAGATGGTGACTTGTATCCAGTTGTAAATGCCAGAGCACTGGACTAGATCGTGTCTTCTACAAAGCTCAGTATAAATTCAGCTGTTTAACTGCACTTTCTATTCTGGTTCTGTCACTTCCTCCTTGTGTCCACTGGTCTGGGATCTGATCTGTGTGCTCATCGCTATTGGCTGTTGTAATATGATCTGATAATGCTATTGGTTGACTGTAATGTGGATGAGCTAGGATTGGTTGGACTGTTGGAAGTCGACTTGAGGAGATATTCAATCCTTACATCCGACACACACACACACACACACACACACGCATGTACGTACACACGCATGCATGGCTTGCATGCGCTATACTTTTGAATAATCAGCCATTACGACGCCATCAAGGCCTGGCAAGATACATTTTAGTCAACTGTACATTTAGTCGACTAAAACTAGACTAAAACAAAAACTTTTCAGATGACTAAAACGAAATTAATTTGTATTCAAAAAGACTATGCCTAAAACGAATTCAATTTGCTGTCAAAGTGAACACTGCTGGCCTGCACTTTGCCAGTCTAATGTAATCCCCCAGTAGAATATGGCGTTATACTATAGACAGTTTAAAATACAATGTAATCCCCCAGTAGACTATGGCTTTATACTATAGACAGTTTAAAATACAATGCAATCCCCCAGTAGACTATGGCTTCATAGACAGTGTAATGGAATCCCCCAGTAGAATAAGGCTTCATAAACAGTTTAAAATACAATGTAATCCCCCAGTAGACTATGGCTTTATAGACAGTTTAAAATACAATGTAATCCCCCAGTAGACTATAGCTTTATAGACAGTTTAAAATACAATGTAATCCCCCAGTAGACTAAGGCTTTATACTATAGACAGTTTTAAATACAATGTAATCCCCCAGTAGACTATGGCTTTATACTATAGACAGTTTAAAATACAATGTAATCCCCCAGTAGACTATGGCTTTAGACAGTTTAAAATACAATGTAATCCCCCAGTAGACTGTCTATATGGCTTCATAGACAGTTTAAAATACAATGTAATCCCCCAGTAGACTATGGCTTTAGACAGTTTAAAATACAATGTAATCCCCCAGTAGACTGTCTATATGGCTTCATAGACAGTTTAAAATACAATTTAATCCCCAGTAGACTGTCTATATGGCTTCATAGACAGTTTAAAATACAATGTAATCCCCCAGTAGACTATGGCTTTATACTACAGACATTTTTAAAATACAATGTAATCCCCCAGTAGACTATGGCTTTATACTATAGACAGTTTAAAATACAATGTAATCCCCCAGTAGACTGTCTATATGGCTTCATAGACAGTTTAAAATTCAATGTAATCCCCCAGTAGACTATGGCTTTATACTATAGACAGTTTAAAATACAATGTAATCCCCCAGTAGACTATGGCTTTATACTATAGACAGTTTAAAATACAATGTAATCCCCCAGTAGACTATGGCTTTATACTATAGACATTTTAAAATACAATGTAATCCCCCAGTAGACTATGGCTTAGACAGTTTAAAATACAATGTAATCCCCCAGTAGACTGTCTATATGGCTTCATAGACACTAGACAGTTTAAAATACAATGTAATCCCCAGTAGACTGTGGCTTCATATACACTTTAAAATACCAGTGGCAGTAAGCGGAGAGAGGGAGCACATCTTTGTGCCCATGCTGCTGGCCGTATCACTTGTAGTCTGCTAGTATTCAGCACCTCGTACGTCTTAGTAAGTCCTACGTCTCTGATATCTCTGCCGGAGCGCCAGGACATAATTAGAATATTTAAGAGGAACATTTCTGGATTTTGGTTTCACCCAGCGGGAGAAATGGGAGGCGATAGTGTGGGGGGTGGGGGGGGGGGGGGGGGGCATTCCGTCTCTGTCTGGGAAGAAACCTCATATGTCTCCATACTTTAACTTTCTGTAAATGAATGTTATAATACAATAATGATTAATAACCCTACTACAGTATACGTGATCATGCCATAGCGCGCCTATAAGGTTAGGCCACCTTATAGGCACGGCTGCCAACATTTGCACAGGGGAGGGTGATCACTGGCACACTGGCAGAAGCCTGAGAGAGAGGATTTATATTTTAAAATCAAATATATATATATTTTAAACGTGGTGAATTACATTACTGTAAGTCACCCAATATGCAGAAAATTACATCCTGCACATAATTCATTCAAATTCTTTCAACTCTGACTGGGGAGTGAGTCGGGGAGATAAGTGGGTTATTGCTCTAATGATCGTTATAACAATTTCCTGACAATCAAAATATGCCAGAATGTTGATGGGGTGTCATTCAAATGAATGTTGACATGTTGACATGGCACACTGACGTTCTAAATCAGGGGTCTTCAACGTTTTCAGGCCAAGGACCCCTTAGTTGAGAGAGAGATGAAGCAGGGACACAACCTGTTCATAGATTCCATATAGTTTCATTGTTTGACAGCAAAATCATCAGTGCATTTTGGATTCATGTCAATTTGTGTTTTCAGATATTGAACCACTTGAACCATCAGTACTTAATAAACGTGACCTTTCACTCTGTACTTAGTCTGCTCTTTTTCCCCTCTACACCAAAGCGCTTTGCCAAAAATAGCAGATCTACAAGCTCACAACGCCTCGCAGCACGAAGCGTTGTGAGCTTGTAGATCTGCTATTTTCTAAAGTTCTCAGAATATGGACGCTAGGGTTCAGGTATATAGTTAACTCACTGAACGCCATAAACGTCTATTACGTCTTTGATCCTTAGTGCCACAAACGTCTTTTACGTCTTTTTAATTAATCAAAAGTTTTATCATTTTTTCATAATTGTAATTTCAAAAAAATCGCTCTAGAAGTTAGCCATGAGCCTCCGTGACCGGAGCGATACGGCCGATTTGACTGTAGCACCAGTGTAACACAGTCCGACGGGAAATCGGTATAACCGAACATTGGTTCCGGCCGTTTAAATGTTATCTTAAAACGTTCGTTTATACACTTCCCGTGCTTCCCTGACGAACTATAAGTACTCCAAAAACTCAGAAAAATCACACGAAACCAGCGGTGCCATCCATTTGGCGATTGCTATCCTTGATCGCGATCGCCAGGGCTCTGAAGTGTGTAGCATGCTAGCTAAAAGGCCTGGCCAAAATGTAAACAACAAGGCCCAAACCAAAAAAAAGATGGACGTCTTCTTCCTTCTTCTGTTAGTTGATCAGATAGTAGGAGACCACCACCTGGTGGTTTTCACAGGCCATTGCACTCCAGATTACACACAGGCCCAGAGACAGCATTCACATATGATGATGATCAAGACATCTTACACATGTTCTATTGAAGCCCAAATCTAATGATAGGATATATATATATAAATATACATGTTTTCCTTTGTAAGAGGGGTAGTGTGGCTTTCGATAGAAGCATAGATTTATATATGTAATTTAAGTACAAAATATGATTTTGGCCCCCATAAAAAGGCAAAATTAAACAAAATGGCTGGCACCAGTTTTGTAGATTTTTAATCAAGGATGGCATTCAGTGTTAATATAAATAAGGAGAAAAAAAAGTTTCTATCACTCAAAGATTTGGAGGACCCCCTCTAGTAACTCTGAGGACCCCTATAGGGGTCCTGGACCCCCTCCCCTGTTGAAGACGCAAACAAAAAGGTTTCAGACCCTTGACCCCTGCTACAGCGTGGACATACCGTATGAGGTTTCCACCTGCCTGCTGGCCCAGCGGCCCTGATGCCTGACAGTGTGTTGGGGTTCGAATCCCGATCTCGGCGACCTTTGCTGTGTGTCACTCCCAGTCTCTCTCTCCCTGTTTCCGGTCTAACTCCTACTGTGTACTATCAATGAAGGCAGAAAGCCCCCCCCCCCCCCCCCACACACACACAAACACAAAAAAGAAGAAAATAAACCTTGTATTTCTACGGTGAGTGCTTGTAGATTGGCAATTTCCACAATTAAACAAATAAGTGAAAGTGGTTAAGTCTGTCTATAGGCTCTTTTCCACCGGCAGCGATAACGATGACGATAACGATTTAAAAAAGTGGGTTTTCAATTGAAGTGGATCGGCAGCATCCACTCAACACCGATACAGACAACGATAGCCGACAACTACATCGTTAGGATCAACAACGATGTGGTTAAGATCACAGTGATATGGAACTGGGTCTCTGACAAACAGCTGGAGGTGCGCTCTGCGCGAGCGGCTGTTAATTGGCGCCTCTTCACATTGATGTCCGATAACTTTATCGGACATCAATGTGAAGCCATAATTATCGCTGTGATATTTTATGGCTATCGTCATCGTTATCGCTGCCGGTGGAAAAGGGCCTTATGGCATACATGGGCAACTTGTGGCCCCCATCTTCATATAATGCGGCCCGCAGGTTAATATCGGAATACTGATATATTATTGATTTCAGCTGTTACCATTCCAAACATATAAACATGACCCGCTTTAATTACAGTCTATTTTAGTAGTTGAATAACTATAGTAGTATTAAAATGTCTTTTTTTAAGGCAATGTATTTGTATTTAAGTTCATAAAGTTGACATAAGTATAACTAAAATGGCTGCATTTGAAATTAAATCAAAATGTTACATTTCAAAAAAGAACAAAAGATAATTCAGGATTCCAATTAAAAAGTAGCAAAAATAGCCGATCTACAAGCTCAAAACGTGTTGCGCTGCGACGCGTTTTGAGCTTGTAGATCGGCTGTTCTTGCTACTCTTACTGGGGATGAGAGGTTTTTGCTCAACAGTAACAATATGCAATGTGGCTCCACTTGTGTGGAAATATAGCAGCCCTCTGCATCATCAAAGTTGCCCAGCCCTGCTCTATGAGTTTTTAGAATATTTAGTCGATGAAAAGTATTAACAAGAGCTGGTGAATAAATAATAGCTTAATTTGATCCATTTGGTTTTGTTATAAAAGTAACATTTTGGACATAGGGGTTTTCCCCGCTACGCTGAGGAGTATGTCAAACCCTCAGTTAGCGAGAGTCTGGCATGGAACATTAGAGATTACCGTATCTACTAAGATAACTTTACCTGTTTAGGTATCTAATTACTTTCTGAATAAACAACAACAACATTGCATTGCCTTGCTTTTCAGCCAGTGGCGGACAGTAACCAAATACATTTACTCAAGTACGGTACTACAATTTGGAGGTTTGAGTATGTCCTCCATTCTTCAATACTTTATGCCTCTACTCCACTACGCCTCAGAGGCAAAATGACGTAATCTATCAGTCAAGTTCTCCTCAAAATGATGTAAGACACTGCCTTTGTATCGACAGTACAAAGGCCCTTAGCCAATGAGGTGCAGCCAAAGGGTAGATCTTTGTGCCCATACATGGTGTTACATGTGAGCCCACACTGTTCTGTAGGAACAGTATTTCTAGTTTATACTTTGTCTATACAAAAATAGGCAATCTACAGGCGCAGAAGGTGTTGCATCAACATGAGCTTGTACGGTAGATTGGCTATTTTTCTTTTTTTTTTAAGTTTACACATTTTTCCAAATGT
Source organism: Nannobrachium achirus (assembly GCF_963921795.1). NCBI lineage: Eukaryota > Metazoa > Chordata > Actinopteri > Myctophiformes > Myctophidae > Nannobrachium > Nannobrachium achirus. The sequence goes on from NC_137829.1 coordinate 29,836,393, forward strand.
GTTTGTACTTTTGCTTTGGTGCTGTAGATTTGGATGCCTATGCCTTTGCACTTTAACTCAAGTACATGTCTAAATACAGCCAAGGGTCTCCTGCACAAGTGCTGAAGTGTTTACCCCTGAGCTAATGGAGCCTGCCTGCTGTTCTGGGGAGAAATTGAATTTGAGGTCAGAAAGTCGTGTCAAATCAGAAACATGATCTAAATGTCTCAATAGAAGAGTACTTCTTTCACCGCCGTTTTATAGGTATAACGTTTCTGCAATGTTTCACCTCCTCTGAGTGACTGCTGCTACAGTAGTTGCTGCTGAACTTGAAACCTGAGCTTGCAACCGGGGTTGGGTGGGAGGTGACACACTTATGTTTACCTTAAACATTAAATATGTATGGCGTGCATGTAGGAAATAACAAGAGAACAGATCCATTGACATGGTTCATGAAAGGAAGATAATACAGTATTTAACCTAGTTTCTGCTTTCTCTATATTTGGTACCTGATGGTGCAGCACTGCAGCCACAAAATACGTAACAGAAAAGGGGGCAAAAGTGACCTTGCCCCCAAAAGGGACATCTGACCAGTGATGTATATCGGACCAGTTACCGCATTATGGAGACTCCTGGTATCCATAGATATTCACAGATATGGGCTTAATATTGATGACATCAGGGATCTCCATATTCATGGGTTGCATTTGTAGTCCTAAACGGCCATGTTGAGGACCAACACAGGTTTTTCAATTTGTCTGATGGGCGTAGAACTAATGTTCTACGCCCATCAGAACACCTGTGTTGGTCCTCAACATGGCTGGTGTAGGACTACAAATGCAACCCATGAACATGGGCATAAAAAGGATTTGGTTCCTCTGGGATCACAGGGATGTCAGAGCATGAGAGTCAATCAACAAAAAAGACGAGCGTTACCCAGACAGACAGAAAGACACGGCCAACATGTGACAGTTCTGATAGTAAACTGCGAACTACGTCGCAACTAATGTAAAACCATGCTATGCTCTAACAGGTTCTGTGGACAACAGCCATATTATAATATGGCTGCTGTGCTTAATTTATTTTAACTCCAAATTGCACAATATCAGAACACTGACTCTGAGCAGAGCAGAGTGGAACAGAGACCTCACTGTATCATTGGTAACACTGACTTTGTTTGAGCAGAATGGAACAGAGCCTTCCTTAATATCATTGGTAACACTGACTCTGTTTGAGCAGAATGGAACAGAGCCTTCATTAGTATCATTGGTAACACTCACTCTGTTTGAGCAGAATGGAACAGAGCCTTCATTAGTATCATTGGTAAAACTGACTCTGTTTGAGCAGAATGGAACAGAGCCTTCATTAGTATCATCGGTAACACTGACTCTGTTTGAGCAGAATGGAACAGAGCCTTCATTAGTATCATTGGTAACACTGACTCTGTTTGAGCAGAATGGAACAGTGTAGTATCATTGGTAACACTGACTCTGTTTGAGCAGAATGGAACAGTGTAGTATCATTGGTAACACTGACTCTGTTTGAGCAGAATGGAACAGTGTAGTATCATTGGTAACACCTGTGAAGAATTAGGAAGAGTTCCAATGTGGCTGCAGTGCATAGAGCCTATATGTCCCAGTTAATAAACTGAGCATGTGTTCTCAAGCCTAAAACCTCCGCCCCATTAACTACCACAATTGGCCATAAATGGTTAATGCAAATTTGAGCTGCATGGTAATGCTCTACAACTGAACCCGGCATGGCACGGCAGTTACGACAACAACAGCTATAAGTGTAGGGTTGCAACAGTTAAACGAAATAAATCAATTTAATCGATTCTAACACCGTAGTATAGGTCGCAGTTGACAATCAGAACCTTCACATCTTGTCCCTGTCTGTCCGGACGGGTAACAATGACATCACGCTGTCATCACTGTGATGTCATGGGAACAAAATCCCTTTTATTGCCATATATGGAGATCCCTGTGATGCCAGGGGAACCAAATCCCTTTTATGCCCATATATGGAGATCCTTGATGTCATCAATATTAAGCCCATATCTGTGAATGCCAATATATAATCACTGTGATGTCAGGGGACCCAAATCCCTTTGGCCAAGATGGCCAAGACATGGTGCGACCTCGTAGCCTGGCGTTGCTCATACTAATTCCTCACTGCGTATCGGATATTAGTCTGGACTCGCTAGAAGAATTTTCATTTCCAAGGGGTGGGTTAAAAAAAAATCAAACCTTGGTTCGAAGTGGAGAGGTGAATTTGAGCAGTTTCAGATCTATGTTTTTGATTCTATGTGTTCTAGAGCCATGCAGGCTTGGGGAGAGTGAGAGATGCGCTTGCCGACACAGAGGCTGCACTCACTGCGTGCTCATGTGCTTTGCACACCGCTCCAAAAATGGCTCTGGACACGATTAGTTAGACCAGACCAATGCTGGGCCCTGATTGGGGGGAAAGGAAATGGTTTCACAATTGAGCGGGTCAGACCCATATTCGCCAAGGGCACGTTTTTTTTTTCCAGGCTAGCGACCAGGCTAGTGACCCAGGCTCGCTTTTCGCTCCTTAGGCGTCTTACTGGTTATTATTGTGACCGTCAGGTCGCAGGTTACTGTGAAAACCTCCACCGGCTGTCTGTCAGTCCCTCCCTCAGTCAGTCCGTCCGTCTGTCCGCCACGTCACATCACACTTTTGGCCCCTATCCATGCCAGACTTTGCACACACACTCCTTGGCTGGCAAACCACAACCTCCGCCCCTGATTTCTCACATGCCCCTCTTCTAACACCACCATGAGGTTGCTGACCTGACGGTTGCTTATCTCCCGATTAGGGAGCCTGGTACGAAAAGTGTAAAATATGGCTTAAAGCTCCTCACTCCTCACTAATACTCATGATACATGATAATATGGAACTAGTTTTGTCTACTAGTTTTTTCCCCTGTTTCTACGGTTTCTTGGGCTGGATATGGCAGCCTGGAATGGTTGTTCAAGTGCAGATAAACTTGGCATGTTAGTAAACGTGCCACAATTAACAATAATGCATTGACCTGTGCAGCTGACCTGCGGAACTTGGGAATATAACATTTTGTCAAGATGGGGAGAATAAAAGTGTGGAGAATATAATTATAATACCTTGTTAAATTTTGCATTTGTAGTTATTTTACTGTAATTTAACAACATAATAACTAGAACAGATAGACAAAGAGACATTCATGGATTTATATTTAAAAGTAACTTTTATTTTCCCCCCTGGACCCAGGGTATGGCAGCTGCATAGCCCTGCCATACCCAATTGACGCCCCTGCCGTAAGAGAGGCCAGGGCTATGTGTTTTTCTGCACAACAAGTGGAAATAAAGACCGCTCAGTTCACGTTCGCCCCAAATATTAAGGAGTTCATGAGCGATGGTTCAGTGAACGTGTTCGGGTACAACACTGGTGATTTTGACTCATCCCTGATGGGTGTGCCTTGGGCTCAACATGTTTGAAAACCACTGGTGTAGAGGGAAAGAATGAGGGGCCCAAGGATAGACCCCTGAGGGACTCCAGCCAATTTAGTAGGTGTAGTACGTATGTAGGGTTTAGTTGGTATAGCCTAGAACAGTGTTCTCAACCTGTGGGTCGGGGGGTCAGCAAATTATTTTGGGGGGTCCCCAGACGATTGACTTGATGTGCAACATTGTTTTCTCACTCAACAGTAAACAAACCAACATAAAGTGTATATAGGGTATCTGCACATTTCTAAAGTGACAATTTAAGGACCTTTTTTAATAAATCTAAAATGACAAATTAAACATTGGCCAAATTGTCTAATATTAGAGGCAGACATTTGAAAATATCAGATCTACATACTCACAATGCCTCGCAATGCGAGGTTTTTACTATAAGCTTAGTGAAGTGATATTGATGAAGTCCAAATGTTGTCAGATTATTCTGAGGCACCCCTGGACTGGCGTCACAGCACTCTAGGGTGCCACGGCAACCACTTTGGGAAACCCTGCTATAGACCAGTAGTTCTCAAAGTGGTGTCCGTCTTTGAGGAGGTTCCAGGGGGTCCCCAGCAGGGGGTCCCCAGCACAATGAGTTCAGTCTATACCTCAGCTTCAACTGCACTCACCATTTATTGCAATGCTATTGCATTGAGATTGGTGGAGGTGTGATACATACTACAGATTATCTGTGCAAGCAAACCCTGACCCACTTCTTGCTATGTCCCTCTCAGCCCACAGTTTTAGAGGACCACCGGTCTAGGCAGCTGTAAATTGCAAAAAGTTGAAACCAGTTGTGTTTTGGCCTTTCTGACGGTTGCAGCAGAGCCCACATTCTCACACTCATCTCCTCTTCTCTCTCTCTGTATGCTTACAGGGCCTGCTCTCTATTATAGCAGAAGATGATACCTGTTAACTGCCACTTCTGTTCTTACAAGTATAAATATAGTGTGTGTGTGTGTGTGTGTGTGTGTGTGTGTGTGTGTGTGTGTGTGTGTGTGTGTGTGTGTGTGTGTGTGTGTGTGTGTGTGTGGTGTAGTGTATCTTGCTCTCACATGACGTATCGTATCATTCGGAGCCTCTTTGATATGCACGCCAAGATTCATTTTGCAGACACTCCAAGTAACATAAATATAAACCAGAGGCAATAACCACTCATTGTTATGCAATGACTTTATATCATACAGTCAGCACCAATTAACAACTGTAGAAGGACAAATCAAGTGGTTTTTATATAGGACCACTTGGGCCCTCCAGGAGTTCTTGAGATGTAGCGTCTTGTTTTCGAGGAGTTGTTCCTAATAAAGAACTTCAATCATCAAATGGTTGAAATGTCTGGAGAGAGAGAGAGAGAGAGAGAGAGAGAGAGAGAGTGAGAGTGAGAGTGAGAGTGAGAGTGAGAGTGAGTGTGAGTGTGTGTGTGTGTGTGTGTGTGTGTGTGTGTGTGTGTGTGTGTGTGTGTGTGTGTGTGTGCGTGTGCGTGTGCGTGTGTGTGTGCGCTCTGGGGGTCTAAGCTTTTGTCAGATGTAAGAAGGGGGCCCTAGGGTTAGAGAGAGAGAGAGAGAGAGAGAGAGAGAGAGAGAGAGAGAGACAGAGACAGAGGGGGGCCCTACGAGGGAATAAGGTTGGGGGCCACTGATGTATAGCCATGTTTAACACTGGGCACAGGCCACCATTGGCCCAGGACTTCTAATGGTTCAACACTTACATCCTGGAATGTGAGATATTCCCAGTTGGTGGAAGAACTATTTACTTACTGTACGTAAAAGTAGCAATGCATCAATGTAGAAATGTCTGGTTATAAATTAAGTAAGGGATAACGTCTTGCTCAGCGGTCATTGATAGGTATTTTGTTATGGTTAATATCATCCTTTTATCAATTCATATTGACTGTTAGATATGAATTATGATACATAAGTATATGATTCATTTATTAGGTTATATTATGTGAACTACTGTCTGAACTTATAGTAGGAGACCATGTTTTGGTTGTACTGTAAGTTCAGAAAAGGAGAAAATCCTTAATTATTAACATTTGCATGACAATTAACCTTAATCCATTTCATTAATGTGACAGCCCCAATCCAGGCTACAAAACATAACTCCTGCTCATCATGTTACTAATGTTAGCCGTAGCTAAATGCCTGATCCACGCCACACTTAGGTGTTATCAACTACCCAACACCTCATTCATATTGCATGTGTTCTGATTTTATCAGTGTGGATCTGGTAACCACGCAGACAGTGAGTAGAAGCTACAGCTCAGCGTGAAGCAGCCTGTTGCTGTGTGTTTGCATCCTGCTGCTTAATATTGATGATGAAAACATTACAAATGCTAGGATTATGTTGCGCAATGTGAGGCTAGAGTCCGGTCTAGCCAACACCAACTCTGTCCTCCATTCTCTCCTATCTAGCTAGCATCGGGGTCTTGAGTTAAGCTCTCACACCGCAGTGAGTCTACGTAGATGGTGCTCTTGTTGCCTTTCCTGGCTTTGCCCTGGCTCCCATAGTGTCAGTTTGTCCTGTGTTGGCTCCCTTAGAGTCAGTTTGTCCTTGGTTGGCTCCCATAGTGTCAGTTTGTCCTGTGTTGGCTCCCATAGAGTCAGTTTGTCCTGGGTTGGCTCCCATAGAGTCAGTTTGTCCTGTGTTGGCTCCCATAGTGTCAGTTCGTCCTGTGTTGGCTCCCATAGAGTCAGTTTGTCCTGGGTTGGCTCCCATAGTGTCAGTTTGTCCTGGGTTGGCTCCCATAGTGTCAGTTTGTCCTGTGTTGGCTCCCATAGTGTCAGTTTGTCCTGGGTTGGCTCCCATAGTGTCAGTTTGTCCTGTGTTGGCTCCCATAGTGTCAGTTTGTCCTGGGTTGGCTCCCATAGTGTCAGTTTGTCCTGTGTTGGCTCCCATAGTGTCAGTTTGTCCTGGGTTGGCTCCCATAGAGTCAGTTTGTCCTGGGTTGGCTCCCATAGTGTCAGTTTGTCCTGGGTTGGCTCCCATAGTGTCAGTTTGTCCTGTGTTGGCTCCCATAGTGTCAGTTTGTCCTGGGTTGGCTCCCAAAGAGTCAGTTTGTCCTGGGTTGGCTCCCATAGTGTCAGTTTGTCCTGGGTTGGCTCCCATAGTGTCAGTTTGTCCTGGGTTGGCTCCCATAGTGTCAGTTTGTCCTGGGTTGGCTCCCATAGTGTCAGTTTGTCCTGGGTTGGCTCCCATAGTGTCAGTTTGTCCTGGGTTGGCTCCCATAGTGTCAGTTTGTCCTGGGTTGGCTCCCATAGTGTCAGTTTGTCCTGTGTTGGCTCCCATAGTGTCAGTTTGTCCTGGGTTAGCTCCCAAAGAGTCAGTTTGTCCTGGGTTGGCTCCCATAGTGTCAGTTTGTCCTGGGTTGGCTCCCATAGAGTCAGTTTGTCCTGGGTTGGCTCCCATAGTGTCAGTTTGTCCTGGGTTGGCTCCCATAGAGTCAGTTTGTCCTGGGTTGGCTCCCATAGTGTCAGTTTGTCCTGGGTTGGCTCCCATAGTGTCAGTTTGTCCTGGGTTGGCTCCCATAGTGTCAGTTTGTCCTGGGTTGGCTCCCATAGAGTCAGTTTGTCCTGGGTTGGCTCCCATAGTGTCAGTTTGTCCTGGGTTGGCTCCCATAGTGTCAGTTTGTCCTGGGTTGGCTCCCATAGTGTCAGTTTGTCCTGGGTTAGCTCCCATAGTGTCAGTTTGTCCTGGGTTGGCTCCCATAGTGTCAGTTTGTCCTGGGTTGGCTCCCATAGTGTCAGTTTGTCCTGGGTTGGCTCCCATAGTGTCAGTTTGTCCTGTGTTGGCTCCCATAGTGTCAGTTTGTCCTGGGTTAGCTCCCATAGTGTCAGTTCATCCTGGGTTGGCTCCCATAGTGTCAGTTTGTCCTGGGTTGGCTCCCAAAGAGTCAGTTTGTCCTGTGTTGGCTCCCAAAGAGTCAGTTTGCCACTTGTTCTGCGTGCCTGACGCAGTGCCCTGCCAGCCTGTTGCAAGAGTCAGTCCAGATTTGTATTATGTATTTTACATATTTGTATTCAAGTTAACACAAAGAAATCATCGTTTTGGGGCAATCATTCCGGTTACCTCAGCAGCGCTCTCTCTCTCTCTCTCTCTCTCTCTCTCTCTCTCTCTCTCTCTCTCTCTCTCTCTCTCTCTGGCATAGAGTGAGATCAGGTGTAAATCCAACACTATTGATGCTCATACTGTACTTTACTGTTGTATTGATTGTTTCATGGTAGATATCTCCTTCTTATTACTGGAGCGATTAGCCATGTGCTTTGCTTTGATTTGACTGCAGTAAGAAGAATGATTCTGCACATGGCTTTCTCTGTGTTTGCATATTCACCCTGTGTTTGCGCTGGATTTCCTCTGGGTACCCCAGTTTTCTCCCATAACAAAAGACTAACCATGCATGCTAGGTGCATTTTCCTGCCTTTGAGCTAGATTCTATAGCATTACAGCCCGAGTGCTGCACACACAGTGGCCATGTACTTATCTTATCTTAACACTGGTGGACGGTCAGGACCGGTGGGAAGAACATGTGGTTACGCTCATGTCACTATAACTCAGCCATGACCATATAAGGAGTTAGGGAGTTAGCTAGGGAGTGAGTCTGTAGTTCTAATGGAAGCTAGGGGGTGAGTCTGTAGTTCTAAGTGCGACAGGGAGTTTATTCCACAGTTTGGGGGCCAAAAGGGAGAATTGTCTAGGACGAGTGTATTTTTGTCCTGGGGTTTTTAGCGAGGGTTCTGTCAGCATCCCTGCGTTGGCTGATCTGAGTGAACGGGTGGGGTTGTAGGGGTTGATCAGGCTTCGGAGGTATGGAGGAGCCGTACCTTTGGCTGCTTTGAAGGCCAGCATCAGTGTTTTGCATTCAGTGCAGGCAGCAACCAGCCAGTGGAGGGAGCGGAGAAGGGGGGAGACATGTTGTGAGAATTTTGGCTGGTTGAAGACCAATCGTGCTGTGGCATTTTGGATCAGTTGGAGAGGTTTAAGTGCACATGCCGGGAGGCCAGCTAGTGAGGAGAGAGTTACAGTAGTCAAGTTTTGATATGACTGGATGAGGAGCTGGGCTGACTCCTGGGTGAGGAAGTGTCTGATCCTACAGATGTTATAGAGTGTGAACCTACACACTCTATATATACCATATATGTACACTATATACTGTACATACTTACCAGCTCCATCAACCTCAATGACATATAGAGTACAGTAACTCCACTCTGTCTCTACCATATGATTGCTGAGCTCTTCATCAAATAAAATAGCATGAGCTAAGTGAATGAAGACTCTCCCTTGGCAGCGTGGTCCCAGATGGTTCTACTCCCCCAGCCAGCACCTGCTGCCTCTGAGCTTTGGACCCATGTCCATGACAATACACCATTGTGCTGCCTCCTCCATGCCCTCCATGCCCTCCATGCCCTGCATGCCCTCCATGCCCTGCATGCCCTCCATGCCCTGGATGCCCTCCATGCCCTGCAGGTTGAAAGCAGATCCCAGGCTCCTCCCTGCTGTTAAAGTACGTCTCAGCAGTGCATGGTGGAAGATCTTTTTTTTTTTTTTTTTACTATAACGTTGGCAAAAAAGAGTAGCATGGCTTGCTTTCGGTCATACAGTCTGGAGCAATGGAAGTCATGGTCATAGAGTCTGCTCACATCTCGCCTGTCTATGGCAGAAGTGATAAGTGATAAGTGATAACTACCTCCTTCTCTGGCCTCCTTTCAGGGCAGTTTTGAAGGACGCCAGCGAGCTACATGTTTTAAGGGAGGTAGTCAAGGAAGGTAGAAGGAGAATTTACCTATATTTGTCTTATGGGTTTATGTTATCAGATCATTGTGTGCGCTCCCTCTGGTGTTGTGGCTGTGGGTGTCGCTAACTTTTGGATGTGCGGGTACTGAGGGGATGGAGGGCAGATTTGCACTGACTATTTTGAAAGTCAATCCCAGTTTTAGTTGTTTAACCCTGTCTTCAACGCTGAGCCAACTTAGGCTAGCAAAATGTGTGGGAGAAACATGGGTCATGGGCCCCCGGTCGAGAAGTAGCCAAATCAGTTTGTTTTGGGAGGTTTGGAGCTTAGTCTTTAGTGGCTTTTTGATGTTGGAGTACCACATAGTCAAAGTGGGACTGAATGAGGGACCCAGAAAGAGTCCTGAGGGCACTTTTGTTGGCAGAAGTGGAGATTCTGCCCAGGAATGTTGTTCTTTGATTTACTTTTTTGATAACCATTGTTGCCATGCTATCCCCAGACAGGTATTTGTCAAGAATACAGCCCAAATAGCTAATCTCTTCCTTGCTAGAGATTACTGTGTCATCAACTTTGACCGTGAAATAATTTACATTTATCTCCCTCAGAGAATGTCTGGTCCCAAAAAGAATGGATTCTATTTTACCAAGGTGTAGAGACAGTTTGTTATCAGTAAGCCAAGTACAAATTTTGGTGACTTCTGAGCTGAGAGCTTCTGAACCTGCAATTTGTCCTCTCCCGAGATCAGGAGTGCTGAGTCATCAGCGAACAGGAGCAGTTTGCAGTCACAGGCAGCATTCATGTAGTTAATGTAAAGGAGGAACAGTAACGGCCCTAGAACACCGCAGTTCATCGGGAGGGACGAGGACATGGTTCCGTTGATGTCAACCATTTGTTCTCTTCCCTCCAGGTAGGATTTCATCCAGTCTACTGATGTGTTATCAAAACCAATCGCCCTTAGTTTATTCAGTAGAATTGAATGGTTTACTGTGTTGAACACCATTTGGAGGTCCAGCATGACCATGTCGCAGTATTTGCCTGAGTCTACTTCACGTTTGCTGTAGTCGGTCAGATACAGTAGGCATGTGTCAGTGGAGTGGAAGCCAGATTGGAATTCAAACAGCAGTTTATGCTCTGCGAGAGAGCTGTTGATTTGCTCTTGGATTAATCTCTCCATAACCTTTAAGATGGAACAAAGGTTATTGTGTCCTAAAGAACAAAGAGTATTGTGTCCTCTCTCCTCTATAGTTTTTTTTGTCTTTTTTGCCTTGGATCTCTGCCACCTTACGAATGCTAGGACTTTACACACAAGCCAAAGCCACGTGTTTTGAGCGATCTGCTACTTTTGATACTTTTGTATTTGAATCCTGAAAAGTAACAGTTTTGGACTTTTCCACCCGACAGGGACTATATATGATATAAGACTATTTGTCTGTCTGTCTGTCATGTGTTTTCTATCAACAACAAACTTAGCATCTAACTCAAATAGGATGACAAGTACTATGCACACACGGAAGCACACACGCACGCACACGCGCACGCACACACACACACACACACACACACACACACACACACACACACACACACACACACAGCTTAACAATCTGCATTTCAATTGATTTTGTTTATTTTTAGTTTGAGTTTGTTTTATTATTATTAATCATTTAAATACTGTGTCACTCATGCGTGCGTGCCTGCCTGTGCGCTGGTGTGTGTGTGCGCGCGTGCGTGGCTCGGTGTGTGTTAGTGTGCAGGTACATGTGCATTGATTATGTGTAAATGAATGCAATTAATGCAACACAAACTCACTCTCTCTCTTTGTGTCCTGTGTTTGCTTCCAGGAAGTGGTTGTCTCCAGGTGGGCGGGGCGTTGCCAGGGCTGGTTGCCGGGGGCGGAGCTTCAGTGATGATGCAGAGCAGTTACTTGTCGTTTCCTGTGGACAGTAGCTCACCTGTCAGCCTCTTCAACTACAGCACAGTAATATGACTATTATTATTGATTGATGGACATCTTAACACTTTGACAGCCGTATGGAGATGCCCATATTAAAACCGTTTTATACCGGACATCTGAGCAAGGAGTCTCAGCCGGGCCGTAATTTACCGTACTGGGTCATTAAAAACAAAATAAATGATTTTTATCCGCAAATCGGCGATCTTCTAACCTTCCCTAGTCACCGCTCGTCCATCGATAGCGCATGGCTCCTCTGACATGAAGCGGAAGTGACGTCAGGTCCAGACGTTAGCATTAGCATAGCTGGAGTACTGGGGGCTAAGCTAGCGAAAATGTCATACTTGGATTATTTGAGCCCACATTTACGTGAACGGATCGCGCACGCGAAACGCACAGGTAGAAGATGGCTCGGCCGAAACCGCCACTCTAAGCCAATGCAGATTGAGGAATTTCGCTGGGGACTGTGGTGAGAATACAACAGGGATCGCGTGATGGTTATGGGGGATGAAGACTACATGATATTGCGCTGAAGGTCTTGTAAAATGAATGCTGTTCAGATCATAATTAAGCCATTCTATTTCGGCCGGCGAAGTGTTAACATGCTTATTAACAGTACAGGCAGTACAGCTGAAAGTTATGCTAAAAGGATAATACAAAGCGTGTTGTTTCCATTGGGGTCCTTTGTAGTCAATACACCTCATAATACATACAATACAACACATAGAGCTATTGTACAGTATGTATTATAACTAGGGGTGTAACGATACATCTAGCAACGATGCGATACGCATCACGATACATGGTTGACGATACGATGCATGGACGACATTGGTTCATTCATGGCGATACGTTACGATTCGATTCAGTGATTTAAAATCGATATAGTAACTATTTAGCAAAGAAATTAAATCTTCTTTAAATTGATAAATACAAGGCACAATACAAGGCTAACCCTTTATGTCCTGTCTCTGCAGATGGACCCCGTCCAGAAAGCTGTCATCAACCACACCTTTGGTGTAACCATGGCGACCAGAAAGAAACAGCTCATCTCATGTAACGTCTGTCAGCTTCGCTTCAACTCTGATGTAAGAACAACAAGTCCTCTCTTCTCTTCTCTTCTCTTCTCTTCTCTTCTCTTCTCTTCTCTTCTCTTCTCTTCTCTTCTCTTCTCGCCGTTGTCGGGTGAAAACCTTGTATGTCCAAAATAGTTTGTTTTGTATTTATCATTTTTAAAATGATTTAAACTAGTGAAAACAGACGATCTACAAGCTACAAGCACACAACGCCTCGCGGTGCGAGGCGTTGTGTGCTTGTAGATCAGCTGTTTTCACTGCTTTTGTGTGATGGCCTTGTCTGTTGAAGCAGGGCTTTACTTCGCGGAAAAAACGTACAAATTTGAAACTTGGAGATACGAGGTTTTGGCCCGACAGTGACGTTCTCCTCTCTGGTCTGCTATTTTCGGTACGTGATACCACACTGAACTAAGCATAATCAAGTCGATACTAGGCAGTCACGATTATTACATAATCGTCTAATCGCGATTATTTCTCATAATCACTATTATTTTTCATAATCGCGATCATCATCAATTATCCATTTTAATTAAAAAGATCTTGTGTGAAACGGAATTTAATTCTGTTGTATCATCTATCATGTGTATTTTATATGGATATGGGGGAATCACAAATAAAATAAACACGACCCTTGGTTGAAATCAACAGAAATGTAATTATATCAAAGTATATCCACAAAGTTTTATGTTCTACTCGCGCTGACATCATCGTGTTGCGAGCCGCAAGGGGCACACGCATTTGCATTTCTTTTTCCATAGCAAAAACTGCATTCATGGTCTGGAGAGGGCACTTTTTTACCAACAGATAAAAGGGAAGGGGCTCAAGCCCCCTTTGATGTCTATGTGTGCACGTGCCTGAGTAGGAGACAAGCAGCTTCTCGAACCAACAGGGGAACAGAGCAGAAAGGTGCTTGTACAGCATGTACAGTAGAGAACCAACCATATGCTGGACATAATGAACATCTGTCCTCTACAGTATGTGATGTGTTCTTATTACAGTACTGAAGCCTCATTATGTCCATCACTGTTACTTTTCAGGATTCAAATTCAAAAATAGCAAAAGTAGCAGATGGACCCAAAGCTCAGAAGTTGTGGACCTGCTGTTTTGGATGCTTTTGTGTGTGACGCTGTACAAGAATAGGGCATTCATTTACGCAATTACACGGCTTGGTTGAATGCTTGATTCTGATTGGTCAATCGCTGAAATCAGCTGTGAATTATTTCTGTATAACAGACCGCTCCGCTCTATAACAGACCGCTGCCTAATCAAAGGCTCAGAGCACCTGCTGCACTCAGGCTGCACTGTGTGAATCTTGTGCCGTATCCCAGCCATGTAAACAAACACACAGTGTCATTTACAACTAAACGGTGCTCTCAAGAATGTTTTTGATAACATTTGAAGCGATAAATAGACAATGCAGAAAACAGAAAATGGATTCTATTCTATCAACACTTCCTTGTTTGCGTCGAGGCGACGTTGCGCTCTGCGGACGGCCAGTGCAACACTTTCACTACTGTAAGCAAGGAAATATTTGGTTTGTTTTACTTGGGTCAATGTATTAATTAATTTATTAAGTAGTCATGTAATAAGAGGGATAACGTCTTGCTCAGCGGTCATTATCGAGTGATAGAATCCCTTCAGGCTGATATGGCTGCACTATGCAGAAGATTTCATCAGAAAAACAGTCGTAAAACACAATGCAAAATAAATGGTATTTACAATAGACAGGTCAGGGAGAGGTGAGGATAGACAATGCAAAATAAATGGTATTTACAATAGGAAGATCAGGGCGAGGTAAGGATAGGCTTTGTTTTCATTGCAGTTGCGAGTAGCTTCTGCCTCTAAGTGGCTTTTCAGTGCTGTTTTAAAGGAAGGTAGGGAGCTCGTTTAAGACCTCTGGTAGGGTGTTCCACATTCACACTGTACAACAGTATACTGTACACTCTACTGCAATACTGACTCAAGATGAATATCCTGTCCTGCTCTACATATAACAATAATTCAATTAATTGTGTTTGTCTCTCTCTCTCTCTGTGTGTGTGTGTGTGTGTGTGTGTGTGTGTGTGTGTGTGTGTGTGTGTGTGTGCTCGCTCCAGTCCCAGGCTGAAGCCCATTATAAAGGCAGTCGCCACGCCAAGAAGCTGAAAGGTCAAGAGAACAAGACAAAGGTCAAGTCGTCGCTCGGCGGAGCAGAGACCAATAGCAGCAGCTCCAGCCCCGTTGGCCCCGCCCCTGTTGCTTCGTCGGCTGTCACCACCAATCAGTGCATAGGTTGGTGAAATGCTTGTGTACTAGTAGCACTAATAGCACCGTTTGCATGAGATGATAAAATGCATCCGTCCATTTTGGGTAATGATAATAATAATCGTTATTGTCCCTGATGGGAAATTTGTCTTCACAGTCTGTTAAAACAAAGAAACAACACATAACCATACCAGTAAGATTCCCTAATCGGGAGATAAGCGACCATCAGGTCGCATGTATACACAAATTGGCCTTAACTCATTCAGAGCCCCAGACATTAACGGATTATAATGTCCAAAGTGCCTCCTTCAGGTCCCATTCACTTGCGTTGTCTTATTTTGAAGGCCAGAAGTCCACCGCGCAATCACTTCCGGTCTGACGTCATCGGATCGTGCGCTGGAACCGATCCGTGTCCACGTGGAGTTGTGTAATGGCCGACCGGGAGCTTTTATAACTGTGTAACATAAGCGAGCATCTGCCTCCATCCTAGCTTCTAAAGTGTAGTTTTGAGATAATGGACATTAAAGATGAGATCCCCCGTCCAGCCGTGATGATGCGAAATCAGCGACGGATTTCGTCTCCGGACCGCCGGCGATTCTTCTCGGTAATGTACTCGCCGTTACAGTAATCTATTACTTTTCCCGAGATATCCCGTGAATGGCACTACAGATACTCGAGTACATTTCGCGAGACATCTCGCGAATGGCACTAGATGAGTTAACAACCTCATGGTGGTACTCAGAGGGAACCTTAGAAAGGTCAGGTGGAGCCGGACTGGGTCGTTCAACCTGCGAAGGTACCTGGGCGGATCGAAGGCAGCGGGCATGACAGGGAATGCTCCAGCTGAGAATGCGACCCGAGCTCCAACAGACATGAGGAGTATGGAGCTCCAGCCAGGGTCTGCCTAAGATGAACGGGTGTCAGGTGAGGTGATAATGTAGGGACGAATGCTCTCAACATGGTTTCCAGAGACTGTGAGGGTGAGAGGCTCGCAGTGGTGGGTGATGGGACCCATTGGATGGCCATCCAGAGCAAAAGCTGAGAGGGACTTGTCCAGTAGCGCAATGGGGAGACCCACCTCCTGGGCGTAATGTTGGTAAACAAAGCTCTCATCAGCTCCTGAGTCAATAATAGCAGGAACGGTGAGCTTCTGCCCAGACCAGGCAAGAGTGACGATGAACCTGGTCTTGCTGGAGTGGGACTGGGGGTTGGTTAGACGGCTCACTCGGACCCCCCGAGCGGGTGAGCCCTGTCTTTTGGCAGTCGGGCTGAGGAGGCTCTGGAGGGCAGGATGGGGCAGGAGTCGACGGAGTGTGCTGAGCTACCACAATACTGTACATGCAGAGCCCCTGTAGTCTTCGGTGCTCACGTTCAGCAGAGGTTAAGCGGGCCCGGCCCAACTGCATAGGCTCCTCACCAGCCGATGTTGAAAGAGCAGGGAATACTTGGACAGGCCGGCTAAAGCTGGTTGGAGGCGAGGAAGACTGTCTAGTAGTGGTGCGAAGAGCCCTCTCACGTTTACGCTCCCGGTGGCGCTCGTCAAGAGAAATAGAGAGGGATATGAGTTGGTTCAAGGTGGCTGGCTTCTCCCTACCAGCCAAGGCATCCTTCACAGGCTCTGCCAAGCCTGTCGAAAAGCACTGAACAAAGCAGCCTCATTCCACTGGCAACGGGCTGCAAGAATGCGAAACTCTGTAGCATACTCCGCCACAGAGCAAGAACACGGCTGGAGGGATGAAAGAACTGAATCTGCATCCTGCCCATGGACATCATGGTCGAAAACAGTCCTGAACTCCTTGGTAAACGCTGCATAATCTTGCATATAAGGTGCAGAGCCCTCCCGACTAGCCATAACCCAACGGCGAGCCAGCCCGGTGGTCAGATTAGCTATGTAGGCAATGCAGGCAGCAGCAGTGGAATACATTGAAGGTTGAAGGGCGAAAACGTACTCACACTGCATAAGGAATTCACGGCAGGAAGCAAATGATCCGTCATAGAGAGCTGGTGCAACCAGGTGAGGGGGCTGCTGGAGGCAAAGGCTGGGATTGAGCAGAAGCAGAGAGGATAGGACCCGGAGATGGAGAAAGCCGAGCACTTAAAGCGGTGACCTGGTCCGTGAGAGTCTGGACCAAAGCAGTGAGTTTGTTCACCTGGGTCTGTTGTTGCAGGGTTTGAGACTGCTGAAATGAGGAAACTGCTTTGAGTTCTTCTTGTATACTTGTAACAGCGACAGAAGCCTCAGTTAACAGCTGAGAGTGATGATGCAACACTTGGCCCTGGGCTTGAAGAGGAGTGAGGGGTGGGCCTGCTGGCTCTATGCTGTCTGGGTCTAGATGGCCAGAGCTTACTGTTAGGACTCGTCTAAATTGACCCAAAAGCTTAGCAAAGGAGGAGGCAGTTGTTGGTGAATGCTCCCACAAGGGCAAATTTAATCACAAAAAGTCAAAAGGTGGAGGAAAGGGAGTAATGGCTTCGCTGTCGGCTCAGCTCAGTATGTGAAGGGGAGGAGGAGCGAGCCATAACAGTAACGACTTCATTCTGTCGACGATTGATTGATTGATTGATTGGCGGGCCATTCAAAATGTCACCACTGGCGGAGTTTGAGTATCACTAGTGCGCCTGCTCGGTGCTCAAATCTTCTGCATTTCAGCTCCACATTTTGGTGCACAAATCAAGAAAGAATGCTGAAGTAGAGAGTTCTTCCAGAAGGCTTCATGCAACTGTCATTGAATTGAATTATAGCTAGGGGCGGGGCCGTCCGCTTGTGGAGCGGAGTGTTTGTGACTTTGTTTTATTTGATCGTTTATATTGGCTCTTATTTGGATGACTGTCTGTATCTGAACAGAACAGACAGGAGGAGAAGCAGATGGAGGAAATATTTGCTTCTGGGGGGTCCCTGGAACAACTAATTTTGAGATGGGGGTCTGCGGCCAAATACATGTCATTTTGGGGGTCCTTCATGACAAGGTTTGAGAACCACTGATTTAGAAGAAGGATTTATAGAAGACATTTATAGAATTGTGTGAAAAATATTCAAAGACTTGCACAAAATATTGAAGTTTTTTCAAAAATAGCAGATCTACAAGCTCGCAGCAATACTTGATTATCTGCTATTTATTTGTTTTTATAGTTAAAGCATAAAATAATGGTTAAAGTGTTTCAAATCTAAAGTGACACAGATTTGGTCAATATAATACTCTGGTGTTTAATAGTGTTGCAAACGTTTTCCAAAGTCACTCCAGAGTATAATCAGCATAGGTTTGTACTGATTGATTGAAGACTTTATTAGAAGTTTGCATCTAGGAAATCAATCAATGATCACTGGTCAATAATGACGCAATCTGAGTTCCCAGAAGTTATTTTTCTCTCGCCACTAGGGGGAAGAACCTCTGGGCCAAAACACTAAGAATAGAAACAACAAACAACAACAACACTACAACAATCTGTAGCCCATGTTTTGAGGTGAATCCTACCAGACTAATGATGAGTTACAAACACCTTCACTATGACAGTTTTGCTGTTGTTGACTTCCTCCTACTGGACAATCTGCCACACTGCAGGGATATTCATTTACTTAGGCTATCTGTGTGAAATAACAAAATAATAAGTGTGTGTGCGCGCGTGCGTGTGTGTACTACTGAGAGCTGCCTGTGATTTATATGCTGCTCTTTAAAGACATAGATTGATCACAAACCTTTTACTGACTGATCAAACACGGACTAAAAGACTGATCAGATCAATTAATATCATAGACTCATTATTTCAGACTGATTAAAGACTAATTATAGACTGGTTATTATACTGATTATCTCCTGAATAGACTGAAAATAGACAGATTTCAGACTGACTACAGATTTTAGACTGATTATAAGCTAACCTTGAACTGATTCCAGAACATTCTTTGTTATTATTTAGACTATTAGCCCATACTCCCCTCCCCCTCTTTCCACTGCAACTATCTGCTTCTCCTGTTTATTTTTTTACTTTCCTTTTATTCCTAATTTTCAGATTTTATAATTGATGTTATCCCATGCAAAGTACTGTGTTCTATCCGTCTGTCTTTCAATGTTATATGAGATACATAAAGTGGTTCCTTGTGTAAATAAGTCGTAAGGCTTACTAGGATCCCCTTTCAGTTGACCGTGTACCAGTGATTTGTACTGTCATGAAACTGCACTTTTTCCTATTGCAAACTTCTAATAAATCATGGGTCTTCAACAGGGGGTCCTCCAAATCTTTGAGAGATAGAACGTTTTTTTTTCTCCTTTTTTATATCAACCACTTCAACCCTAGTGTCCATATAATCTGAGAACTTAAGCCAAAAATAGCAGATGTACAAGCTCACAACGCCTTGCAGTAGATCCGCTATTTTCGGCAAAGAGCTTTGGTGTAGAGGGGGGAAAAGAGCAGACTAAGTACAGAGTGAAAGGTCAAGTTTATTAAGTAACGACGGTTCAAGTGGTTAAATATATGAAAACACAAATTGACATGAATCCAAAATACGCTGACGATTGTGCCGTCAAACAATTATGAAACTATATGGAATTTATGATGAGGTTGTGGGGGGTCCCTGCCTCATCTCTCTCTCAACAAACCAAAGACTGAAAACGTTGAAGACCGATGTAATAAATTCTTCAATCAATCAATCAATCAATCAATCAATCTCATGTTCTCTCTCTCTCTCTCTATCCAGATCTGTCCTGTTGTGTCTCGTCGCCCAGCCGAGCGGACAGTGATCCTCCACCTTCCAGCCCTCCGTCTGCTTCCCCTGCCCCTCCTGCCGCTCCTGGCCTCCTCTGCGCCTCCTCCTCCAAACCTCCCCCTCCTCCCATCCCCTCCTCCTCCTCCTCTTCCTCCTGCTGCTCCTCCTCCTCGGTGTCTCTCCATGCCGTCGCTCCTACGGACAGCGAGGAGGAGAAAGCCAAGAAGCTGCTGTACTGCTCCCTGTGCAAGGTGGCCGTCAACTCTCTGTCCCAGCTGGAAGCTCACAACACAGGTATAGAACCTCTCTGTCCCCCAGAACAGTGGTTCCCCCCCAAAATAATCACATTTTAACTGGGGATCGCCATGTTTTTAGGAATAAAATGTGATGTAAATCAGGCTATGAATGATATATCAACAAACCCTTATGTGATTCCAGTTGTATTTGTATCTATATCTTCAGGATATAGATACGAATACAAGTGGAAGGTTTGGTGTATGTGGTGGGTGCAACTGAAGTGGAGATTTTTGCACCTAAGTAGGAGGAAAAACACATTTTGAGAAAACAGCCTTTAAAGATCGGACACACCCCCATCCTATACAAACCAATTGTAACTTCAAACTCCATTTTAATCATGTTAGATTCATCAAAAACACCCGTCCTCGGTTCTGGTGACTCATACTGCCCTCCTAATACGTGAGGAGGCATGTTCCTTTGATTCATCTTTTATTTATTTTTTATTGTCTATATATAGGCCTATCTATATTTTATAAAAAATGTATGAAAACAAATGCTGTTAACTCTGCACCTTCACGTATGAAATGAACATCTATCTAGGCTATGTGTATTTTGAACGTTTATTTTGCATTAGTTTGAAAGAAGACATCTTTAGGAAGCAAAATAGTAAAAAAATCTAATTTTTTTAAAATTTGGAATTTTTACATGTTTTCACCTGCCATGTCTCCCCTTAAGTAAAATATGTGAGTACTTTTTCCACCACTAACTCACTGTCTCACATGTACAGTGAGTGACATGTAAGAATGGGTGTGGAAGTGGAATTTAATTACATGTTACATGTTAGAATGGGTGTGGATTGTGGAAGTGGAGTGTAATTACACCTCCCTATTTGTGTCCTCTTCAGTGTTTTACTGCTATCTGTATGCTGTCAAGGTCAAATGTCATCACTAGGGTTCATCCAGTACATTTGTAACCCAAGTCCAGTTCTCTAAGGCCGCAGACACACAGTTAAGGCATGCCCTGTCCTTTACCTGAGGGGAGGCGGGGGGAATAGCAGCGTCCAATTCATTCCCTATGGAAAAGTCACATGTTTTGAAGGGGCAAGCTTGCTCTGTGGCTTAAGGACAGCCTTAAGAAAAGCTTAGAGCATACATGGGCAACTGGCTGCCCGGGGGCCACATGCGGCCCCCACCTTCGCTTAATGCGGCCCGCTGGTTAATATTGGAATACTGATATAGTATTGATTTCAGCTTTTACAATTCCAAACATGCAAACATGACTCGTAGTAGCTTATGACCACTAGTCTTTTTTACGTCCAATGTATTTGTATTTAAGTTCCTAAAGTTACTATAAGAACATAATCAATGTATTTGAAATTAAATTAAAACTTTACTTTTCAGGATTCCAATTCAAGGATAGCTCAAACGTGTCGCAGTGGCTATTTTTGCCATTATTGACTGCATATGCATTGTGTCCCTCTGGAGTGAATGTGAGAAAATAGTGGCCATCATCAAAGTTGCCCACCGCTGGCTTAGAGCAAGCTTGTCTCTTCAAAACATGTGACTTCCATAGGAAATTAATTGGACGCTGCTTTATCCCCCGCCTCCCCTCAGGTCAAGCATAAAGCATGTGCTTTAAATGTGTGTCAGAGGCCTGAGAATACAGTGGCGGAGTCTCTTCTAGGAGTCTCAAAGAGTCTCCATTGAGTTTCCGCCGATCATCAAATTATCGGCTTTAGGAAACGTGACAAAAAAAAAAATC
>NC_137829.1:29862567-29965067 GCF_963921795.1 Nannobrachium achirus
GGGACTTTGGGGGGATCATCTATATGATGTCATCATGATGCAATAATGTACAGATTAACCTTTTTCTATGCTCTTTGTTGTTTGTTGATCTAACTATTAGCAATACTTATATACCGAGTCTCAATAAGCTCCATACAGCCCGATTTATGTCATCACACATCACACGACGGTGTCATAGACGATATACAAGACCAGAAAGCGCCGTGGGCTTGTAGATCAGCTATGTTAGGTGTGCGATAACGTCGTACGACGAAGTATAAGTTAAGCATACTGCGGCCAAGGCTGAATTCTCCCGATGTGGAGAAAATCAGGGTTGTTCTTGTTGTAGTGTGCTTGAGTGGTTGTGTCGTGTTGTGTTGTGTTTTTTGTTAGCGTGTAGTTAGCTCTTAGCAGCAGGGTCAGTGGAACACTACCAGTGATGGGAGAAGTACTCCGATTTTTTTTACTTCAGTAAATGTAGCAATACTGCGATAAAACAAATACCGTTACGTAAAGTAAAAAGGCTTGTAAAATGTGACTCGAGTAAATGTAAATAATTATCACCATCAAAAGGTACTTGACAAATGTACTTAGTCAAAAAAATCAGATAGCCGATTGCGATGCGTTGTATTTATATTTTATAATAATCAAAATATGCAAAGTAACATTTTTGGTCTGCAATTGTACCTCAACTCACTTGAGTACTCAACCTTTACGGTACATGGTTACCATGGTTACCACTGCTGGGAACAACCGATGGGTTTTCACCAACTGCAGGTTCCAGTTGGCATGAGATCAGAGATGCACTTAAAGCCACACTACGTAACTTTGTTTCATGGATGAAATGAAAAATGTCCCATACTACAATATAACTTTTATCCTTAGGGTGATTGTCTTCCTGCTCTTCTATTGAGCCATTTGCATTGTTAGACACAGGATCTGACAGGACTTTTGATCTGATGTTCAAGATTCAATGTATCTGCAGGCACGTGCACACATAGACATCAAATGGGGCTTGAGCCCCTGCCCTTTTACCTGTCTGTAAAAAGAGCCCTCTCCAGACCATGAATGCAGTTTTTACTATGGTGAACCAAATGCAAATGCCCCTCTTTCCATGCCATACCTGGCTGAAAGCAGCATTCAAGAGAATTCGTCTTGTCCAAACTCACCTGAACCTGAATGCAGCATCTTATGTTGAAATAATTGCCCTCTCTGTGTAGAAATCCATGCCGTTACGCCACATCTCCAGTATTCACTTGCTTAGTTCAGTGTGGTACCACGCACCGAAAATAGCCTATTTGGCCACGGACCCCCATCTCAAAATATGTTGTTCCAGGGACCCCCCAGAGGCAAATATTTGAGTTACAAATGTTCGCTTTTAATTAGATATATTCAAAGACTTGCAAAGAAAAATCATGATTTTACAAAAATATATCTGCTATTTTTCAACAGTTAAAGCGGTCAATAATCCTAGGCCTAAATGGGTTAAAGTAAAGCAGTTGTGTGGAGTAGTGATGTATAATAGCTCCACTGAGTTTCAGAGATCTTGTTGTTTTTGTTTCAACGGAAAGTAGAAATAAAAAGCGGACGTTTTGCTTTAAAACAAGAAGGAGTATCATGCTCTTAAAGTGATAGTTCAGCTATTTTTGATATAAAGCTGTGTGAAATACTTGCCATCAAAATAGTGGTTACAAATGTATTAATTGATTACCAGAGTCCCGTGGTCAGAGTTCTGGTCAGTTTCTAATGAATATTAAGTAGTTCCAATGGGGTGGGGGCCATTTGGCGTGGCCCAAACATTGAAAATAGATTAATCCACAAAACTGGCGTCATTTGTATTGTTGACCTATTTCTACCATATAGAGCGAGGTTTTGTTCTGATCAGCTGACTGCAAAGCACCTCGTTTGGGGGAAATACGTTGCAGCGGCGTAGTGATACTGGACACAAAAAATAGTACCATGTGACAGAGGGGTCAAAGTTGAACGAAAGTTGGTTTATTTGGTAGAAATAGGTCAACAATACAAATGACGCTAGTTTTGTGGATTCATCTATTTTTAATGATTGGGCCATGAGCCCCTGCCAAATCACCGGAACTACTTTATATTCATCTAAAACTGACAGAACTCTGACCACAGGACTCTGGTAATCAATTAATACATTTGTAACCACTATTTTAATGGCAAGTATTTCACACAGCTTTATGTCAAAAATAGCTGAACTATCACTTTAAGTATCCATGGAAACGTAAGGGATTGTTTGATGTTTATAAGAAGGAGGCGTGACTGGAGGATTTTAAAGTGCTCTGACATGAAAAGGTGACATAGATATATTCTTCTTGAAACAACATTAATGATGATAATAATAATACATTTATTTTTGTATTGACACTCCCCCGCCAAATAATGATAAATAATGAAATTGAGAGATTCCTCTGTCTATTTGTAGCGTTCGGTTGTTTTTCCTCCAGTCGACCCCTCCCATACACACCAGAATCAGAATTGATAAATAAACGTAGTTTTCATTCATTTCTTTTTTGAGTCCCATGTGGAAACCATGTTGGTTTTGTGGAGTTTCTCATTCAGAATTCAATCAGCCTCATTGGCAGTCATGCAGCAAAGAACTGGTTTCAAACTCACGGTGTGTAGATCAGGGGTTTTCAAAGTGGGTGACGGGGCACCCAGGGGTGTCGCGAGATAATTTGATAATATTTGGAATTCATGTGGACAAAGTACAAAGTTATTTTCAGTCAGTTCTAACCAAAATGGCGATTATCTCAACGTTTTCCTCGCAACATAATCACTGAAATATCGTCACTGTCGGGCAGAAACCTCGTATGTCCAAGTTTATAATGTGTACCGTCGCACAAAACTAGTGAGCCGATCGACAAGCACACAAGATGCGAGGCGTTGTGTGCTTGTAGATCTGCTGCTTTCACTAGTTTAGTACATTTTATAGATGATAAATACAAAATGAACGGTTTTGGACATACAAGGTTTCCACCCGACAACGACGATATGCTATAAATTATAAGGTGCTGGGAGTGAAAATTATAATGTAGGGGTGCCTCGGATTAAAAAAATATTCATGGGGTGCCCTGAGACAAAAAAGTTTGTGAACCCCTGGTGTAGATTACAGTACAATTTAGTCTGTCGGGTAGAAGCCTCAGCCTGATACTATATGTCCAAAACTCTTACTTTTCAGGATTCAAATTCAAAATTAGCAAAAGTAGCAGATCTACAAGCTCACCAACACCAACCACTTGTGGATCTGCAAACAATATGGTCTCTGTCGAGTGGAAACATTGTAAAAAGTTGTTACTTTTCAGGAAATGGGGCAAAGAACCCCAACGGATGCAATACATTTAGCCATTTATCATTTACAAGCTCTTGTTAATACTTTGCATTGATTAGGTGTGTACAAAACCCACAGACACTTAACCACTTTCACTTAACAACTCAAAAATAGCATATCTACAAGCTCTACAACGCGTCATGATGACCAGAGTGTTCCATAACCATGTGAGGGAGCCCATGGCCTTAACGCTATAGCGCCACCCTCAGGCCAACTTGGCTTTATGTATACTGTATGTAAACACATGATTGATCTCATAATGCAGTGTTTCCCAACCTGCAGCAGGTTCCGTTTGGAGGTTGTCAAACATGTAAAAAGTAAACATGTTGCACAAACATGCTTTCATCCACTTTCTGGCATCTTTATGTTGGGCACATGCACACATAGTCATCAAAGGAGGCTTGAGCCCCTGCCCTTTTGTAAAAAGTGCCCTCTACAGACCATGAATGCAGTTTTCACTATGGTGAAAGAAATGCAAACGCCCTCTTTCCATGACATACCTGAAGGCAGTATTCAAGAGAATTATTGCCTTGTCCAAACTCTCCTGAACTTGAATGCAGAATCTTATGTTGAAAGAATTGCCCTCTCTATGTAGAAATCCATGCCGTTACGCCACATCTCCATTATCGACTTGATTATGCTTAGTTTAGTCTGGTATCAAGTACCGAAAATAGCCGACCTCCACGCTGCGACGCGTTGTGAGCTTGGAGGTCTGCTATTTTAAAAATGATCACCAAACGCCCTTTTATAAATTTCAGCCCCTGCCTCTCTAACATTCTCTGCACGTCCCTGATTACATTGTTAGGTATGCGGACTGGCTAAATGATAGACCCTGCTGGATTTCGGTGATGCCTTGGCCTTTCTCTTGCACTTTGTAGCTTTTACTTTCTTTTTATTTCCGTTTTTTTCTCCCTGATGTTTACTCCCTGATGTGTTGATGCCACCCCCAAAATGACTTTTTTTCCTATTGATTACTCACGCCATGGACACTTTAGTTCAATAATATTTGTGTTTTTTGTCACATTCCTAAGACAAAAAATGTATTACAATAAATGTACCCCCATTGATTCCAGATGGGGACCCAAATGCATTTGGGTCCCCATCCGGAATCAATGGGAGTACATTTACTATAATTGCATTTTTGTCTTAGGAATGTGACAAATACAAAAACATATTAATGAACTCAAGTGTTCATGGCATGAGTATTCAATAGGAAAAAAGTCATTTTGGGGGTGAACTACTCCCTTAAGTAAATAATATACGATATGCCCCATACTTACCCCCGAATTCTGGCACTTAAGAACAATAATGATTAAGTTATTTTCTTTTTGTTAATTATGATTATTAATTTGTAATCAAATGTAAGCCTCAGGATAGCAATGTTGGCCAGTTCACACCACGTCGATGCACGTGGGTGCAGCTGTTAGACTGAGGTCAGTCAGAACAGGTGCAGTCAGCTGACAACCAGCCAGTTTCAGTGTGACTTCCATTCAGGCAAACATGCAAAAGTACAATCCCGAGAGTTGAGAGCTGAAGCTGTTATAGGGTGAATTTTCTCTAAAAAATCCGGATTTATTATCTTCCGTTTTTAACCCCCGAAAATGCCGTTGTCGTGAGGCACATCTGACATTTCAGTTTGCGTTTTTTCTTTTCTCGTGGAAACGGCATAGTATAAACAGGACCACTGAGTAATGAAAACCTTTGTCATTACTGTGAACCAGAATAAAATATTGCCAGTTTGGCTGGCAGTGTGTACGTTCAGTATTTCTAAAACCCACAGATAGACTTAACCACTTTCACCTACCTACAGTATACAGTACAAGCTCATTGGGATGTGTTATGAGCTGGGCTACTTTTGTGCAAGTGCAACACTCTTGTATGACAAAGTAGGGCATTCATTTACACCAAAAGAAAATGGACATAATATCTCCATATAAGGATATAAATATCCTTATATTATAAGGTTCCTGCCCCACAGCAACCTTATAGCAAATAGATATCCCTCTTTCCCGACTACAGAGGTATTTACGGTAATTTACCCCTACAGAAATACACATGAAGTGCATATAGGACACGCGATAATACCATTTCTAAATAAAAAAATGCTATTAAAGCTAGTGTTGTTTTGGTGGGTTGTGGTTGTAGAACTGATCACATGTCAGACTTCAATGTCCTGCTGATGAAACAAACATTTAACACTGCTGCCTCAGTCTGTAACAGCTGTTATGGCAGGGGTCTTCAACAGGGTGTCCGGGACCCCTAGGGGGTCCTCAGAGTTACAGGGCTCCTCCAAATCTGTGAGTGATAGAAAGGTTTTTTTCCTCCTTTTTTTATATTAACCACTTGAACCCTATAGTGTCCATATTCTGAGAACTTTAGCCAAAAATAGCAGATCTACAAGCTCACAACGCCTCGCGCTGCGAGGGGTTGTGAGCTTGTAGATCGGCTATTTTCGGCAAAGAGGTTTGGTGTAGAGGGGAAAAAGCGCAGACTAAGTACAGAGTGAAAGGTCAAGTTTATTAAGTATTGACGGTTCAAGTGGTTAAATCCAAAATACACTGATGATTGTGCTGTCAATCTATGAAACTAAACTATATGGTATCTATGCTTCATCTCTGTCTTGACTAAGGGGTCCTTGGCCTGAAAACGTTGAAGACCCCTGCCCTAATATTTTCATATTTCATAACTGGCATGGTTATTTCATAACTGGCATGGTTAACACTGGGTATTCATTTCTTATATGAAACATTTTAATGTTAATATTTAGAGAAAAAAAGATATATACGTTTGTGTTCTTTAAAACAAGCTATGTCATTTTGAACACATCAGGGAACGTGTGTGAACGAATGGGTTTAATTGAGTTTGTTTTAATCGACTCTAGTCAGGCCTACATTTGTTGTATCTGGCTTTAGTGTATTCTGTCTAGTCTATAGCATACTTTAGTTTGTTACTAGTCTGTTTAATTTAGCCTAGTATGTTTAGCCTAGTTTAATCTATATGCAAATCTAATCTAATCCGCTTTAGTTAACTTTAGTATAGGCTAGTTTAGATGAGTTTAGTCTAGAATAGTTTAGGTTATATCCACCGGGTTCAGGTCTGTATAACTCTGAGAGTTTACAAATGGAAAAAAATAAAAATAAAAAGTAACCTCTGAATTATTCTATTTTAGCCGAGTCTATTCTATTTTTAGTTCTGTTAAGTTCATGGTCTAGTCTAGTCTAGTCTAGTTTAGATCAGTTTAGTGTAGAATCAGGGACGTGCTGGCCATTGGGAAAAGCGGGACAACTCCCGAAGGGCCGGTTCATTCCCAGCTGGTCCAGGCCGGCCATTAGGAAAAAATTAAAAATAAAATGTCGGCCTTCGTTCCATTTGTAGGTCGGCTGTTTTCACTAGTTTAAATCATTTTTAAAATGATAAATACAAAACGAACAGTTTTGGACATAAAAGGTTTCCACCCGACAACGACGAAATATAACTCACGTACAGTAACTGGCCCACTGGCTTGTCACTTGTCATGATCTGAAATGATCTGAGTCGCAATGAGGGCCTCTCCAACTCTTTTTCCCGGGCTAAATCAGGGGCCCAGCACGTCCCTGTGTAGAATAGATCAGATTGTTTTGTTTTATTTGAAGTCTAGTCTGTTAAACTGTTCCCTGGGAGCAGAAGCAGCATGTTTCTACATCATGTGATCAAACATTATTATGCAGCTCTGAAAGAGCCAAGCCGTCTTCCTCTTCTGATGTCTTATTATCCTGGTGATTGATTATGATGTGCTTAATCTGTTTATTATTTCATTTATTTATCACAAATGTTTAATTTGTTTAAAAATAAAATAAATATATATGTTTAATTTGTATGAAAATTAAAAAATAATAATATATATATTTCATTTCGGTTTCCTGTTTTTTATTGTTCCGAAAAATGGAATACTGTACATTACACATACTGTACAAATGAGTCATCCACAGTCGGTATCATAGCAACTAATGTTCTACGCCAATCAGAACACCTGTGTTAGAGCTTGTGAATACATAATGTGGATATAATACTTTTAACCATCGTCTTATTCTCTTCAAGCCTGATATTTATGTTCTTTTAAAAAAATAACTTATGAAAAACATTTGGTAGTTCGCACGCACGCACGCACGCACACATGCACGCAGGCACACACAGCTGAGGCATCTTTATTCAGCCAATTCCCCGAATTGCTTCTTTTCTAGTTGTGGTTGCCTGACAGGGAACACACTGTAGTCCTGGGGAAACTTTATCCACTTCTAGATAAACGTTTTTTTTTTGTGAATGGGTTTTTACCTTGAATAGGGAATCAACAGGGAATCATTGGGAGTAATGGGAATCAACAGGGAATCATTGGGAGTAATGGGAATCAATAGGGAATCATTGGGAGGGAATCAATTGGTCGAGCTTCACAACAGTTAGCTTACTGCAGAATATAGTCACGTCAGCAACCACACTTGCAATTTCCAATTGCATCTTTCTAGTTATTATTACTGTTATTAGTGTGTTGTTCTAGTCCTACCAAAATTATTACGGTCAACATAGCCAATCAGGAAGCAGCAAAATTATTTTTGAAGCGGTGAAAACCGCTTCCAATGAATGGCTTTGTGTGTATCACGCCCATATATGGTCATTTCAGTCCAGAATGAACAGGCTTTTTCAAAAACAGAATGTCCGTTTAATTACCATATATGGTGATCTCAGTCCAGAATGAACAGGGTTTTTCAAAAACACAAAGTATGTTACCTCATGTCCATATATGGTCACTCCAGGCCAGAATGAACAGGTTTTTCCTGTCCCGTACGTGCAAAATATCAGTCCAGAATGAATAGGCTTTTTCAAAAACAGAATGTCCGTTTAATTACCATATATGGTGATCTCAGTCCAGAATGAACAGGGTTTTTCAAAAAACACAATGTATGTTACCTCATGTCCATATATGGTCACTCCAGGCCAGAATGAACAGGTTTTTCCTGTCCCGTACGTGCAAAATATCAGTCCAGAATGAATAGGCTTTTTCAAAAAGCAAAATGTGTGTCCCATGACCATATATGGTCATTTCAGTTCAGAATGAATAGGCTTTATCTGTCCTGAATATGTGTGTGGTGTCCCTCCCGGTCAGATGAATGGATACTTTGAGGATTGGTCAAGCTTCACATGATAATTTGGCCTTCAGGTTTTATCTGTCTTGTACATGCAATAGGTCTCACCTATTGCAGCAATGACAAATAGCCGCATAAGAGCAAAAGCAAAGGCACAATAAGAATATACAGATGCTAACAGAATGGTAAAAAGGAGCATTAAGGCAGACAAGAGTAAATACATTGAAAATCTAGCAGAAGTTGAAAAATGTAGTAGGCCACAAAGATAACAGAAACTGAAATAATTATAGAGGGATGCAGTTGACAAACAACTAAGAGACCAGCAAGCAGGATTTTTTATATATTTTCTTAAAACCTATTATACCGGCTGTCATACCGGCTCTCCAGACAATTCTATACTAAGATTCACCGCTTCACTTCGAACCGAGGTTTGATTTTATATATTAGGGATGGGTATCGTCTGCGATACTTTTAATGGTATCGATCGCATGACATCGATACTATCGGGTATCGGTTCACGTAAAAAGGGTTAGGGTTAGGGTTAGGTTGATACCTCGTTTCGATACTCTGGAACGCACCCCTGGCCGGTAGTTGGGCTACTGAGAATTTAATGACTGCTTTAGTAGGCTACACTCTGTGGAAAATAGCCGACAATAGCCTATAATGTTTGTTATTATGATGATTATCCAATGTCTATACTCTCCGCTCCGCCACACTGTGTGATCATCATCATCACCTCTGCTCTACTTAAATAAAAAGTATCGAAAATGGTATCGAAAAGGGTATCGTATCGATTCCCAGGTATCGAAAAAGGTATCGTATCGATTCAAAGGTGAACGATACCCATCCCTACGGTCAACATAGTAGGCCCCTGCAAGCCCGACGGGACCCGACCAGGGCCCGGCCCGGCCCGCCAAAACGGGCCGGGCTTGGGCTCGTTTCGAAACTCACCAACGGGCCTAGGGCCGGGCCCGGGCTTAGAACCATGCTCGGAACATTTCGCGCTGTGAATTTCACACATGACGTCTCTGTGTGTGCGCTTAGCTAGAATGGAGTGTGGTGTGTGAGTGAGTGCTGCCTCCCATAGCCTTCTAGGCTAATAGCCTTCTAGGCTATGGGTTCTATCCGTATCTATAGCAACCACGGCTCTGATTGGTCGTGACATGAGTACATTAGCCAATGGAGAGCCGCAACGAGCCGAGGGCTTGACGGCTTTTCTTTCTTCTCACAGTCACACAAGTCTACTCTGCGACTCTGCGAACACAGCGAGACTAGAACATTAGGAGCACTACTGCAGTTTCACCCATTTCACCGTCATTTCTCAAATAAATCGCCCTGTAATGATTCCCCGACCTCCCGAGTCCCGTATCAGTTATGGGATGCGTGCGACGATACTCTGTATTTTACGAGATGGCCACGGGCGGCAAGCCGACAATAATATCAATATCTAATTGCTGTGAAGATATACAGTAACATAACAAACGGTGGGTGGAGGAAGATTTCTTGCGTTGTGATGTGATGTGTGTGTAATTACTTGCTGTGCTGTTGTGTTGTGTTGTGTTGACTTCTTTCTTTTAATCAGAGCGCAAGACGAGCACAGCTATAGAGGGCTGTACATGGGTCAGTGACGTGACGCCCCAAAAAACATGTTTTTTAAAAAACTTTAAATAGCAGGCATAAAAATTATTTACTTTTGTTCTACTCACTCTCAACTTTATGGAAACACATTTTGTTTTTAGATATTTTATTGGAATCAGACTTTATTGAGCAGTTTGTTGTACTTGTGCCTAAAACCGTCATCTGGTGTGACATGACAATAATTGTTCATAAAATGAAAATGGAGTACACCTTTCTTAAGTTACTCACTTTATCAAAGTCCTTTATCATAACTAACCTGTGATCCACTATAGTTTTGTGAAAATTAATTGAATCTGTATATTTTTTTCATAATCAACACTCTGTGTGAGGCCCATGTTGTCGATCTTTCAACATATTTTAATTTTATTCTGACAAAAACTTTCTTTAAAATTACACAAATATTTGTGACTCTTCCTGATACTATTTTCTATGTAAACCATACACATTTTTTCGGTTTCATCATTAATAAAGGTATGATTTCTCACTATTTGGAATGTCACACCAGATGACTTAGTGTCACACCAGATGACCATATCTTCATGTGTCAAAGCAAACTGTGTTTTAACCTACCTATTAGTGAGTACTGAACTTTACTGATTGATTAAACAATTACCCAGGAAAAACAGCAACAGTAAAATTGCTTTAACATTAAATAACATGGCCTTAATATTTCTGAACAGGATAGTATTGTTGGGCCTTAACATAGGATAACAAAGAATTGTAGTAGTAGATGGATGATGAGGATGTGCACAGGAATGCTACGCACACCTAAGTCTTCTGCCGGCCCACGGCAGAAGGATCTTAAAGAGACAATAAGGTGCATAGCCACACTGGGAGCCAAGGCAACATTTTATTAACACCAATTATTGGAAACAACTCAGCATTCAGGTGTATTACTTTTTTCCGAAGTCTCCTGAACTTGAACACAGCATTTTGAGTTGAACAAATTTATTTACGAATCATGTCGTTACACCACATCTCCACTAGCTAAAGAGTGCTGGGTTGTGCAACTCCGAAAATAGCTGATCTACAAGCTCTCGCAGCACAATGCGTTGAGAGCTTGTAGATCAGCTATTTTCGCTATGTTTGTCTCGGGTCCTACCTTACCTCATTGTCCAGTCCAGTGAGTGAAAGTACAAAAGTATTAGATTAGATTAGAATAGACATTTAGACTGCATTTTACATCAGCCAGTCACATTTGGTGAGGGTATAGACATTTAGACTGTATTGTACATCAGCCAGTCACATTTGGTGAGGGTAGCAAACCGTTTGCCCTGTTGCGGTTCTGCTATGCCACAGACAACTTCCTGCTCTTTGTAGAAAATGCAGTCTCGCCCCTTTGGCCAGACAAAACCATTTTTCATTTTTCCAAGTTGATTCATGCAGTTTATCTCTAGCCCCTCCTTATTAATGGTAACAATCTGCCCCACATATGGCTTTCCCTCATATTTGATTATGACAAACTGTCCTTGTGTGTATTCATCTGAGGAGGTGTCTGAATCCTCAGCTTGGGCCTCTCCAATAGATGCACTTGTGTCCAGCACCTGAGTAGAAGACCTTCAGGAGGAGACATTTAAATGTAATTTATTTGTCAGGTAGATTGTTTTTAGTAGTAAAATGTAATTACTAGCAAGTCCTCAAGTTTGCCAAGTATGTTATACTCACTGAGCTCCGGAAGCTGTTTTGGGCCTGCAGCTGACCTGGGAAGGGGGCAGTTCCGCAGATGGGCCACAGTTAAGGAAGAAAAGGAATGAATGGATGACATAAGTTACTTTATTGTCATTAAACAGGTACAATTACAGGTATCATAAAATTGGCAAAGAGAATGATTTAGTTATACTTACTCATCACTTGTCTTGTCACCTGGCACCTCAGCCCTGGAGACTTGGTCGAACTGTAATTTCCGTGGGTTGTGACAGGTGCAGATCTGAGGAAACTGGCAGAAACAACTGAGGTCTCTGTAAACTATCTTTCCCGGGAAGATAGAAAGAACCTGGTGCGTAGTGCTGATGCCAGTCACTGGACGCACTGATGGAGGGACCATTTCATCCATGTTGGATATCTTCTCTTCTTCGATCCACATGACAGTGACTTTTTCAGAGGACTTCTGTAAATACTCACACAGATCCCTCGGTGTTTGTAGGTCACTGCCTCCGAGGACATACATGTCTGCCTTACGCTTCAGCACCCCTCCCACACCATCAGGTGCGCCCTTTCCATGGGAACGCTCTGAAAAGTTCCAGGTGACCCTCTTGAATCCCCATGTATAAGGAATGCTGCTCATGAGGAAGCAGTTTGTGCGATTCCGGTACTGGGTTGCTGGCCCATCACTGAGGACATGCAGGGTGTCAATTGCATTGTCTTGTTTTCCTCGGAAATCATCAATAACTGGCTTGATGTGTGCCCACACAGCACGCTCATCATGGCGTAAGGACTGTGAAATGGTGGCATAGCACTGGGAGCCACTGACTGAGTAGGCAACTCCGGTATGCACTGTTGCCTGCTGCCTATTGCCACCAAAATGAAACGCCTGAATCTCTGTGTTTAGTTTACATGCATAGTTCTCAGAAAAGTCTATATGCAAGACCATTTCATTGGGTTGGATGCTCTCCTTGATGTGTCTGAACTGCTTCACCTGATGAAGCCAGTTGAGCTGATGACTTGCAATCGCACTGAGCCTCTGGTTGAACACATCAGTGAGTTCTCCATGTTTGTGTATTTTGGAAATAATAAAATCACATTTTCTGTACCACCCATTTTCTGTTGTCAAGTGTCTTATATTAACTGCTTATAACGGATAGTTATTATAAAGTGTTACCACAATATAAGGTTTAGGTTTCTGTGAAGGGGTTTCTGCTCTGTCTGATGAATTTGCTGTATCACCGAATGAAGCTAAATTAAATTATGTAAAAATGTTTAAAACGTTGTTTTAAACATGTTAAAATGTTTTAAATGGACAAAAGAAACATGGGACTTGTTATTTATTGTTATGTCTGTAGGAAAATACAGTATATATCATCTGGTGTGACAATCAAGTCATCTGGCGTGACAAGCAGATATGTCACACCAGATGACGAAGTGTCACACCAGATGACGTTTTCTGCATTTAGGACTACCTTGAGGCTACCAGGTACACATTAGCATGCTAACAACATGCTAGCTATAACAAAACAACCTAGATTTACATGTAATTATGACCAAAGTTTCAAATAACTTTTGCTTTATTAATGAAAAAGGTGTCACACCAGATGACATCCAGAAGTGCCACACTTGTCAAAGTTTCAACAAGATGGCATTTCATGAAAATGTTAAAATCATAACTCACCTCAGACACCTGTCTTGCAGTTGTGCTGGGAGTGCTGAATAGCCTTACAGAAGAAGGACCTCTCTAGCCCAGTAGGTGTCCAAATTATTGCCTGTTTAATTTTTCCAAACTAGTGTCACACCAGATGATTTTGGTTTGGGGGACAAAATCTTTTTGATCAGAAATGACTGAAAACATTATGCTTGGACTTTGAAAAGATATAGGCTCACAAATAGACATTTTTTTTTGCCTAAATTCATTTTTAAATGAATTTTAGCAATTCTTTTTCTTAGTTTTATTCAAGTTCCCACTTTGAGAAACAAGGTCGGGACAGTCACACCAGATGACATTTACCATGTTTGGTTGAAGATTCTGAAGAAATGAGGAATGAAATGTTTTAATCTTGAGTAAGTTCACATAAAGCTTAATGTCCTGCACAATATTCAGAAGGTTTTTGACAAATATATTTTTTATTTATACATGTTTGACACCGAGGACAGCGAAAACGCTACGTCACGTCACCCACCCACATACATCTCTCAGTCTCCGTCCTCTCCGACCATAGTTTTCGTCGGAAAGTTTCGACTTTCTGACGTGCGTGCAGCTTTCCGAACTCAAATTAGGAGTAATCCTTTTCAGAAGTTGCAAGAGATGTCATTTTGTAGTTGAACTGGACCTTTCCGACGCAAATTTCGGTGGTCTGTGACAGTATGGACTCCCCTTGAGAGTGTAGCTGCAGCAGCGCGCAGCGCACACAAATAATTAATTAATAATAAGGTGACGGGCTTCGGGCCGGGCTCGGGCTTTAAATAGCAGCACCAAACGGGCCACGGGCCGGGCCTGGACTGAAGTCCACGGGCCAGGGCCGGGCCCGGGCCCACATTTTAGGCCCGTGCAGGGGCCTACAACATAGCCAATCAGGAAGCAGCATTCTCGGCGATGTCACCATTATGACCGTAGGTTGCAGTTTACTATCAGAACCGTCACATCTTGACCATATCTGTCTGATCTAGACCAGTCAGTCACAGTGATAGGACTTCACCGTGACTGACTATGATGGCCTCCACTTGTTTTCTCACTTTAGGAGGATAGCTTTACACCTATCACCGCAGACTCTGATAAGGGCTTTAGTCCTACACCAGCCATGTTGAGGACTTGTCAATGACTTCATTGGTAAAAAAAAAAAAAAAAAATCACACCCGTGTGAACTGAGCGGTGATCGTGGGGGGGGGGGGGGGGGGGCTGTGTGTGTGGTGTGTGTGTGTGTGTGTGTGTGTGTGTGTGTGTGTGTGTGTGTGTGTGTGTGTCTGGCCTGGCCTGAACAACAGCGCCCCTCCCTTAACATGTGTGGTCAGAAAAGGTACTTCAGGCTACATACAGACACGCACACACACACGCACGCATACACACACGGCCACGTATAGGAGACGGTGTAACCACCGCTCAAAAAAAAAAAGGTAGGACATCAACTGTTCTGGTTGTCAAGAGGCATTTGACCTTTTGTCAAGTCCAGCCCATGGTTGTGCTCCTCTTCGCACACATTGGTTGCTGTTTCTTGGTTAGACAAAAAAATCCTGTCTCTCCATCCACTACCATTGAGATAAGGTGTTTTCCAGTTGCTTTGTATTGATGTTTTGGTGTATTCAATTCTTATTTTCAACTTGGTGACAGTAAAATCACATTCAGTCTGAGTCGGTTCCACAGATACATTTATTTTCACAATCTGTGCTTCTTTATTCTGCTATTTGACGTTTCAGCCAAAGTTTGAGAACACAGGTTGAGAACCCTGATCTAGAGCAGTGGTTCTCAACCTGTGGGTCAGGACCCCCAGAGGGGTCCCCTCCCAAATTATTTTAGGGGGGCCCTATATGATTAACTTAATGTGCAACATTGTTTTCTCCCTCAACAGTAAACAAACCACCATAAAGTTTAAGTGTATAGAGGGTATCTGCACGTGCAAGGCGTTGTGAGCATGTCGTTTTTCTATTTACACAATAGAACCGTGTTATACAAGATGTAATAATGCCTCTACTCTTAGTGCTCGTCAGGGTCGCGGGGTCCCCAGTTAAAATATGATTATTTTGGGGGGCGGTCCCCAGTTAAAATATGATTATTTTGTGGGTCCTCAGTTAAAATATGATTATTTTGGGATTATTTTGGGGGTCCCCAGTTAAAATATGATTATTTTGGGGGTCACGGCCTGAACCAATGCTCTAGAGCAGGGCTTCCCAAAGTGGGTGCCGTGATTTCAGTCCAGGGGTGCCCTAGGGTCCAGGGGCACAGGGTACATTTGGACTTCATCAATATCACTTCACTATGCTTAGTAAAACAGACCTGATTTGCACTGTACTTGTTACAAAGACCCTCACTCACCTTCACGTCACACGTCTCACGTTAGGTAGCCATAGTTACCCATTGAATGTTGAATCTCCATATATTGACATAACCGACGCATCTCACTAAGTCTGACCTCACAAGCCCCATATTTGGACCCGGACAACCTATAACCCCATATATAGAGACATAGCCGCTGACATCAGTATGACATCACACTGTAAAAAATAAAAAGTTGGAAAAACTCAAAATTTTAAGGCAACAAAGTTTAGGGCAACTTAGAATTTTAAGTTAATCAAAAATTATAAAAGCTGAGTCAACTGAAAATGTTATATTAATATAAACCAACTAAACCAATTTAAGCAAAACTTAAAGTTTTATGTTTGATTGTCTAACTTAAAAGTTTTCTGAAGTTTGTTGTCTTAAAACTTTGAGTTTTCCCAACTTTTATTTTTTACAGTGACACTGCTGACATCAGTATGACATCACACAGTACACAAATGAGCATTATATAAGACTGGCATTATCTACCGACAGATTAGATGCGCGCAAGAGCTTGACTCTGACACAATTTAGCTCACTAGCCAGCTCTCTTGGGCATGGCCCATAGCCTTCCGTACGAGTCGGGATATCTGGCCTTACAACCCAGATATCTCATAAGCATGAGGGTTTTGACATATCGGTTAGGGTTAGGCAGTGGCGTCAATTCAGAAAAAGCTAAGGTATGGCAACATGACTCGCGCGCAGCTGCATACCCCTGCCATACCCAATTGACACCCCTGGGGTTAGGGTTCTTACCGGACACCACTGCGGCGGGTCCTAATCCTGGATAACCAGAACCTCTGGAGTAGTAATTTATAGTACTTGATGGGTTCTTTTTCCCTCTACGGCTCTTCCCTCTTCACCAAAAATAGCAGATCTACAAGCTCACAACGTGTGAGCTTTGTAGATTCGCTATCTTTGATGAATATAGGGATGCAGTTACATAGGGTTCAAGTGGTTAAACTTCAAGTAATAAAGTTATGTTCAGCCAGTTCTGATGGAAACGGATATCTCTCCAATATATGATGTAAGATTCATACAATCAACAGTTTAGTTCAGGGGTGCCGTGAATGAAAACCTTATTTACAGGGGTGACCTGTGTCAAAAAAAAAAAGAAAAAAACAAAACAAAAAAAAGATCTATAACAGTGGTTCTCAACCTTTTCAGGCCACGACCCCCAAATAATCATATTTTAAAGATGGGGTGCCATGATTCCCCCCCCCCCCCCCCCTAAAACATGATTATCAGGTATTATGAGTATACTAGGAGGAAGATTTTTTTCAAAAATAGTGGGTGGTGACCCAGCTGAAGTTAGCCACACCCACAGTGTTGGGTGTATGGTAAAAGGGGGGGGGATGGGTTTATGATGTCATTTAATCTGTGTTTTTCGATCGGGCCTTATGACTCCGAGGCTTTCAGCTTTCAGGAAGTAAACACAAATACACAGGGAAGACAAATCTTCACATTATGACCCCACCCGGTGGCCTATTAGAATAATGTTAACTTCATAGACATACAAAACAACGGTAACAAAAAAAAGCACAAAACTATGGCACCACCTCTTCAACTGGGGACCCCCCACCCTGACGAGCACTAAGATTTGAGGCATTACATTTTGTTTAACACGGTTCTTGTGAAAATAGCAGATCGGCGTTGTGCACAATTTCTGACTCAATAAGTGTATATGTTGCGACCCCCCCTGTGAGCTTGAAGGTCGGCTATTTTCGATATTATTTTCACCAAAAAGACCTTTTAGAAATCTCAGCCCCTGCGCTAACTTTCTCTGCATGTCCTGCCTCCGCCAGACCAGACGGCCAGAAACTGTGTTTTGGGCCTTGTCCATCCATCCACCCAGGTGTGTGTGTGTGTGTGTGTGTGTGTGTGTGTGTGTGTGTGTGCGTGCGTGCGTGCGTGCGTGCGTGCGTGCGTGCGTGCGTGTGTCCATAATACATCCATATAAAAATACTGATATTGTTGCTCTGAATGGACTGAAAGCCTCATTCCCAGCCTTACTCATCTGCCAAGAGAAAGCCTGCTCAT
Source organism: Nannobrachium achirus (assembly GCF_963921795.1). Lineage (NCBI taxonomy): Eukaryota > Metazoa > Chordata > Actinopteri > Myctophiformes > Myctophidae > Nannobrachium > Nannobrachium achirus. Next base: position 29,880,374 of record NC_137829.1, read on the forward strand.
GACCTATATTCATATACACATATATATACACACACATGACCTATATTCATATTCATATACACATATATATACACACACGCATGACCTATATTCTCATCCTTAATGACTGAGCGTATGAATGAGCTTTTAAGAGAGATCATGTTCTTTTGGGTTCATTATAGTCCAGTGTTTGTAGTTGTACTTGAACCACATATTTACACTACAAGTTAAACTAATACGTGTGTTGCACATCTTGTTTATGAATTACATAGAGAGAATATTAAAGCATGGAATGTGCAATAATTGATCACAGAGCAGTTTGTGATTGATTGACTGACTGTGCAAAAAGCCAGCTTTCTAATAGTTAACTTCATTTCTAATAGTTCCATTGACATGGTTGGAATAACTTAATTTCTGATAGTTCCATTGACATGGTTGGATTAACTTCATTTCTGATAGTTCCATTGACATGGTTGGATTAACTTAATTTCTAATAGTTCCATTGACATTGTTGGATTAACTTAATTTCTAATAGTTCCATTGACATGGTTGGATTAACTTCATTTCTAATAGTTCCATTGACATTGTTGGATTAACTTAATTTCTAATAGTTCCATTGACATGGTTGGATTAACTTAATTTCTAATAGTTCCATTGACATGGTTGGATTAACTTCATTTATAATAGTTCCATTGACATGGTTGGATTAACTTCCATTTCAAATAGTTCCATTGACATGGTTGGGTTAACTTCATTTCTAATAGTTCTATTGACATGGTTAGATTAACTTAATTTCTAATAGTTCCAGATTAACTTAATTTCTAATAGTTCCATTGACATGGTTGGATTAACTTAATTTTTAATAGTTCCAGATTAACTTTATTTCTAATAGTTCCATTGACATGGTTGGATTAACTTCATTTCTAATAGTTCCAGATTAACTTCATTTCTAATAGTTCCATTGACATGGTTGGATTAACTTCATTTCTAATAGTTCCAGATTAACTTAATTTCTAATAGTTCCATTGACATGGTTGGATTAACTTCATTTCTAATAATTCCAGATTAACTTTATTTCTAATAGTTCCATTGACGTGGTTGCATTAACTTCCAATGACATTGCATTTCACCGCCCGGGGGAAAAACACTTATTTTACACATTACAGTTTTTACCACTTGGATCCATTTCCTGAAACTCTTTACACTAAAACCATTAAAATATTACAGTAAATCACCCGTCCAAAAGAAACTTTAACAATCAAAATAATGTGTCAAAAGACAACTGTAAGTCAGCCGATCACTACTACAACGATGTCTCCAAATATATGACACCGGTATTGGCATCAGAACTGGCCCTGGCCTGAACCACTTGGGACACACAAATACGAGAAAAACAAACACACGTTTATTAAGTATTTATTTCATTTCAGTATGGTTATTTGAACCTTTAACCTTTGTATTCATCATTTATTTGTTGCAAAACGAATCTCTGGGGACAAACATTATTGACTTTCATTGGGCATCCATTCTCCCCCACCACCAGTGGTGTAAAGTAACTAAGTACATGTACTTAAGTACAGTTTTTAGGTATTTGTACTTTGCTTGAGCATTCCCAATTTCCAACATCCACATCTGGGAGGCAAATATTGTACTTCTTACTTCACTATAATTATTTTAACACTTTAGTTACTACTGCATACCGAGTACTTTCTACTTTTGGTACTATAAGTACATTTTGATACCAATACCTTTGTACTTTTACTTAAGTAATTGTTTTATTATGGACTTCTACTTGTAACAGAGTATTTCTACATCGCAGTACTTTTACTTAAGTAAAACATTTGAGTGTATTTCCTGAGGTTGGAATTATTTAACGCTTTAACTATTGAAAAATAGCAGATCTGAAAGCTCACAGCGTGGCACAGAGTGAGTGCCGCGCTGCGAGCTTGTAGACCTGGCTGCATTTTTTTATTTTTTATCTTTGAATATATCTTTTTAAAAGTGAACATTTGTAAATCAAATATTTGCTTCTGAGGGGGTGCCTGGAACAACATGTTTTGAGACGGGGGTCTGCGGCCAAATACGTGTAATTTTGGGGGTCCTTGACATGAAAAAGTTTGAGAACCACTCTAAATGGGTTAAGAGACTGAAGTTAGAATTAACTGTATAATAGCCTACCTTATCCTGAATTTGGATTCCTGCAGCGACCTCTCTGTACTGTAATGTCATAACCATTTCCTAATGCCAAACACAGTTGAATTTCCAAATAGTTTAGATTTAATTTGTTTCTCTTCTCTTCTCTTGTGTTGAATGGGGAAATGGAAAAAAACTAAAGCGAATGCAAGAACTATAGTCATTAGATAATCAATGTCATTGGGTCAATGTTCGCTACAGATGATCCTCATTGGGTCATTACTTAATGTTCTCTATCCGGAGGATTTGAATGGGACCTTTAGGAATATGGGTTACTGTATGTACTTACTGTACTGTTAAATTACTTCACAAGGTCTCAGCCTGTCTGTGACCCGGGTCATGGATATCTTAATTTTGCTCCAGTTTCTGAAGACAATGTGCTTCAGATTTCAGGTTGTTGCCCCGAGGTTATGATTCCACGCTAGCACGCCTGGCACCCTTCTCCTTAAACTACAATGCAATTGTTAACATATAGCTGGGTGCTTCGACCTTGTTTTGAGCCAATCGCAGTGAAAGAGACAGAACTATAAAAGACACCTGAACACCCATCAACCAGCATCAACCTGCGTTTGCCATCAGAGCCGACTAACACAAGGTATCCAGAGATTCCAGACACAGGAGCGGGCGGCCCACTGCTATAGAGCCAAGATGAATTTTCACATTTTTGTCATTGTCGCTGCCGTCATAGGTAGCAGTCATAGTCATGATCATACAGGCAGTAGTCTACTGTCGTTGATTGACTGTATTAATAAGGGACAAGACAGGCGTCCAGAATACTCTGACATTGCGGTGACATGTGGCACCAACTCCATCAGTCTGGCAATCCAAGCCTGCCCCATCGTCTACACCGGCTACAACGAGTCACTGATGATCGTAAACCACATCGTGGACCCAGCCTGCAAGGGGACCCTGGATATATCCGTATCTCCACCCGTGGTGCGTTTCAGCTTCCCCTTGAACACCACCCACGCCTGTGGAAGCATCTTCAGGACCACCAGCGCCGCCGGCACTGGCGTGTTCTCTGACTTCTCCAACATCCAGACCGTCAACGTCAGCGGCGTCGTACGAGCCTCTGATCCCACCACGGGGACGATCACCTACAATGCAGAGATGAAGTACTACTACTCTTGCGCCTACCCCTTAGAGTACCTGATCAACAACACCCAGATCGACGTGTCGGCCTCGTCTATCGCGCTGACGGACAAGAACGGCAGCTTCGTCAGCACCCTGCGTATAGAACTGTTCACCGACGCGAACTTCAACAGGCCCCTGGTGATGCCACAGGACGGCATCGAGCTGAGGTAAATTCTCCTTCGACAACACTGCCACCCAGGTGTGGAATTCCTTGACTACCTCCTGCAGTGTAAAACATTACATTTCTCTTACCAAATTGTCCTGCTGTGATCACTTAGACTATGTAAACTCCAAAGATGTTTTAGTGAGAGTAGTGCTGTAATATTAGTAATGTTAAAGTATAGGGTTAAAAATTATAAAAACGAGTAACAATAAGTTGTAATAATACTGTAATATGAGTAATGCAATGGCAGCTGATTACTATGCTGTAGGCCCACTGTAATCAACAATGAAATTGTAGTTTGATTTGGTCTCTATTGATTTATTGACATTTATTGACAGCTGTTCAGAGGTCAACATCCCGGCGGGGGCAATGAAACATGTAGCTCGCTCGCCTCCTTCAAAACTGCCCTGAAAACTCACTGTTTTTATAACTGCAATATTATTGAATGTTTTCTTTGCTTGCTATTTGTTATGTCCATGAATTAAATACAAAGGACTTCCAACGTAAAAAAAAGGCAGTAAAAGGTCTTATTTGGGATGTTCCTTTTAGGCAGGGTGCTTAACTGTACTTGTACGTGTACTGTACTACATTTCCATATTGTATTGACTATACTTGTACTGCTCTCCATTTTTGTCTAATAAAATAATAATAAAAAAAGGACCAAGATCTACGTGGAGGTGAAGGCCACCAACCTGACGGGCCAGTACAACGTGATGCTGGACCGCTGCTACGCTTCCATCTCGCCGCTCCCCAGCAACACCAGCTTCTTCAACCTGATCATGCCCTGTGGCGCCGACGACCAGCTCACCACCATGATCCAGAACGGCGTCAGCCAGAGCGCCCGATTCTCCTTCCCGGCCTTCCGCTTCATGGAGCAGCAGAACGAGACCGTCTCCACCTACTACCTGCACTGCATCACCCGGCTGTGCGAGGTCAGCACCTGCAGCACCTTCCTGCAATGCGGGAGGAGAAGGAGAAGCGCGCAGGAGGAGGAGCACGATAACGACGTTACGCACAAGCACACCATCACCTCCCCGGAGATCGTCACCCAAGAGAACCTCATCACTGGAAGCAAGCCTAAAACAACACATAAGAACTCGTCCGCTGGGCTCGGTGCTGCTGTTGGCGTTTTAGCCTTCGTGTGCATCGTTGCCCTGTGCGTCGCAGCCGTCTTTTACAAGAAGCTCAGGAACTAAAAGCCAGTGGTGGAAAGAGTACTCCCATTTTAGACTTAAGTAAAAGTATCAATACGGCAATGTAGAAAGAAAATGTAAAAAGTCCAGAATTCAAAATGTACTTGAGTAAAAGTATGAAACTATCAAAATGTACTAAAATACTAAAAGTAAAAGTACAAAATGTTTGAAAATTATTATTATTATTATATTTTCAAATAGCTAAGGCTATAAAATAAGGCTAAAGTGGTTTATGTATATTTTATAATATCATAATTTATATTTGCAAAGTAGTACTAAAGTTTTCAAATAAATGTAGTGCAGTAAAAGTACAATATTTGGATCTGAGATGTAGAAGTAAAAGTATTGGAAATTGGAAATACTGAAGTAAAGTACAAATACCTCAAAATTGTACTTAAGTAAATCTACAATAGTTACTTTACACCACTGCTAAAAGCAAACCTTCTTGAGCTGAAGGCGGGATAATGGGGTATCGGGTAAATACTGTCTTTTGAGGTGTTGCTGTTGGGGGAGATATGTGTTTGTCCGTCATCATAGGCTAAACTGTGTCTATTTACATTTTAGATGAAGAAGGAATGTGATTGACATGTTAAGATAAATGTTGGTGTAGAATGTAGATCAAGGGTTCTCAAAATGTTTTATACCACAATTCCACGTCCCCATATTATGAGGGATGTTTTTGGGGGTCGTGACGGTTGCCAATGTGCGACTCCAACAGCACCTTCCCACGACCCCGCTTTGAGTCGCGACTAGGAATGGGACGACAATTTCATATCACGATTATTGTTACAAAAGAAATCACGATTTACGATATTATCGCGATAATCAAAATCCATTACCCTGGGTGGAACATTTGATAGAGACTGAAAAAAAATACTGTATCAAGTATGTATATTATAAGTACATTTTACCAATTATAGAGTGTTCGGCAAATAAAAGGTGAATTGATCCCAGTGCATGACGGAGGGCGATATCACGATAAATAAAATCTCCACGATACGATTATCGTGAGTGTTTTTTATCACGATAAACGATAATATCGCCTATCGTCCCATCCCTAGTCGCGACCCATAGTTTGAGAACTGCTTGTCTAGATGTTGGTGTTAGTGGTTTTAATAGCATAAAAATTTAAAATGCACAAAAGCAAAAGCTGAAAGTGTTAATGGAATGTGGAATGTTTTGAAAGGGAAGTCAATGTACCTTCCAAAGTATTACTATTTAATTTATTGAATTTATCCTCTTGCTTGAAAAGGAAAACCATAGCAAATAAAGGCATTTAGTTTGCACTGGAAGTGTATGTTAATTATGATGTGTGGAATTGCCGTACATGTGATGTAAGGTTTTACTGCTCAGGAAATATACTATTAAAGTGAAACATTTATGCTTGATTCTTGACTCATTTCCATCTAGTTTCTTTTCCATGCACACATTGAGGTACGCTGCCTCTGAGTCGCTGCCTGCAGCTCAGAGGCCTTGCAGTTAGACAGGGGTCTTCAACAGGGTGACAGCGACCTCTAGGGGGTCCGTCGAGGTACTGCAGGGGGTCTGCAAAATTGTTGCCCGATTCATTTTTTTTCTCCAAAACTTTTCCATTTGTCTTTAAATATTTTAAAAACATTTTCCACGTTTATGAAAAAATAATGAATTGTTCTCTCCATTTTGAATAGCTTGTACAGTAATTACTGTCCAATTGACAGATTGCTGGTTTTGACATTGGTTCTCAGTTAATAAGGTAAATGTTTAGAAATGGCAGTGGTATGGCCATCGGCATCCTACTCGATGTACTGTAGGCCTACCTTTGTTTTTAAATAACAGCATGAATATTATTTATAAACATATGAAACACCATTTTATACATACGGTAAATATACAATATATGTTGTAGCACCAGACAGACTGTCCAGAGGGTTTACTTGTACATCAAGGCTATAAGCTGCCTCATGGCTACAGAAACAGGATAGGCTCCTCCCCTATGGGCCTCATGCAGGGGCGTCACAAGGGGGGGAAAGTGGGACTGAGTTACTAGGGCCCAAGGCGGAGGGGCCTTCATTATTTTATACATGATGATATTATACTTGAGCTTGTAGATCTGCGATTTTTGAAAAGTCGTGAAAATGTGTGCAAATTTATATAAAACTCACAAATAGAAAGGAAACTTGAATTCGGTCCATTATATCTCCCCTTTAATAATACCAAATTGTATCGTTGTTTTATATCATTTTCATTGTTGATTCGTCATCTTTACAAAGAGGTAGACCTAGCATCGGGCATTCGAGGCATGAGCTACACTGCCAAATGTGTGGGTCGCGCCGACCAAAATGTTGCCAAAATGGCTTGCAATACTGTTCTGCTGGCATTTACTCTTGATTTGGGCTTCCCTGACACGGAGCTTAACATTAACAAAGGGTAAAAATGGCCAATACGTGTTGTTTTTTCTTTTCCTTATTACTGTTCGAGAGTGCAATCATTCAGTGCTCCAAGCAACAAAGGTGAACACCAAAAGAACAATATTGCAGGCCTGCCAGGCCATTTTTACCATTTTTGGACTGGCACTACCCACACGTTTGGCTTGCTCATTCCACGAATGCCAGATCCTTACAAGCTGTAGCTCGTTGTAAAGGTGACAAATCAACGATAACAATGATATCAAACACAATACCATTTGGCATAATTAAAGGCGGGATATAATGGACCGAATGTTGGCAAATGTTGGGTCGGCGCTGCACACGTTGGCTGTAGTGCTCATTCCTCGAATAGATGCTTATAAACTGTACCTACACGCTTACAACGTTGCGAGGCGTTGTGAACATGTAGATCTGCTATTTTCACAATAGAACCTTGTTATACAAAATGTAATGCCTCAACTGTTAGTGCTCGTCAGGATACTAACACGATTATTGTGACAAAAGAAATCGCGATTTAATAGCAGATCTACAAGCTCGCGACGCGTTGTGAGCTTGCAGATCGTCTATTTTTTGTCAAAGACATTTGAAAGAGTGAAAAAAAGACTGTATCAAGTACGTATATGTTAGTACCTTTTACCAATTATAGAGGGTTTAAGTGGTACCGGATATGCAGCTTGGCAAATAAAAGGTGAATTGATCCCAGTGCATGACAGAGGACGATATCACGATTTATTACCCGGCTTGTTTGAATGCTTGATTCTGATTTGTCAGTTGCTGAAATCAGCGGTCTGTTATTTCTGGATAACAGACCGCTCCGCTCTATAACAGACCGCTGCCTAATCAAAGACTCAGAGCACCTGCTGCAGTCAAGCTGCGCTGCATGAATTTAGTGCCGTATCCAACATGTCAATCATCTAAACAACCACACAGCGACATTTAGAACTAAACGTTGCTCTCAAGAATGTTTTAAAAAATATTTTAAGCGAGAAATAGACGACACAGTATCAGAAAATGGATTCTATCTAATCAGCACTTCCTTGTTTTCCAAGGCGACGTAAACAAGGAAATACTTTGTTTTGTTTTTAGTTTTGAGTCAAATTATTAATTTTATTTAGTGTAATAAGCGGTAATAAGCGGGATAAATACTGGCTCCTTGGGGGTTGTCCATCCATACTATAATTAGAGAGAGAGGTCAGTCAGTCAGTCAGTCAGTCAGTCAGTAGGTCACAAAATGCATTATCTATTCACTCGCTTCGGCGACTGATCTCAAATTTAACATGGCATTGGCCATTAGCATTATACACACGGTGACGGAGCCCGAATTTCATTTTTCCCAAAATTATAGCTATTTATTAGCGTTTCTTCACTCTACAGCTCTACAGCCTGTTGTCAGGGTTACGGTCCGTTCCTCCAGTCCATGGGATCTGTAGCCCCGGGCCCACACACACCTCTCTCACAGTTAGGAATGTTGCAGTCTCTCTCTCTCTCTCTCTGCATGGGTCACGCATGCAACGGGTGATGTGTGTCTCATCTTCCAACGGGTATAGAAAAATTATGTGGAGCAAATACATCCTCATACTTCTATTCACCTAATTTAGCTGTTAAATTATTTGTATCCATCATAAATATACACTCCTCCATGGGCTGCTCCTTACATTATGATGCTCCGACATATTCTCACGCACACACCATGCAGTTACAGTTACTTTCCCCATAACCCACACTCTGCACATATTTTGCAGCACATATATTCGAACGGGTAAGGTCTAGTATATAATAACATCTCTTCGAACTGATAACTCGGACTGATAAGTTATCAGTCCGTCGGGATGTTATATATGGACAACCCCCGCGGCCAGTATTTATCCCTTACATACTAGTAAAGGAAAATTCCAGAATAAAACATATTAATCCTTAATCAGCCTTTTATCACGTCTGTACATACCTGGTATGATGGATTTTTATCATAGTCCTTCCAGTTTTTACTTCTCCTGGACTCCTCAGATCTCTCTCCCACAGCCAAAACGGCGGTAAATTGTGGTCCTCCAAAAGCGCTAATTTTCACCGCTGCAAAGTTACTTTTTTCTTCATAAATCTGCTAATTTATAGTTCCAAGAGAGCCAGTAATCCACTGTTTTATCGCGGGTTGAGGGAAATGGCCGTTGTTGACATGATCCCAATAGTACTCACAGAAGAAGAATGAAGTCTCGCGTCTCGCGTGATTACCGCGTTTCCTTTAGCTTTTTCTTTAGCACAAAAGAAAGCTTTCTCCTGGAGTTATTACAGCCAGTATGTACACAACAAGGCATCGTGGTATATATATAAAAAATAAGAAAGCAGAAGAATATAATCTAGTTAGTCTATTGATCGCTAGAATCTAGTAATATGACTGAGAAGGATTCATAACAAAGCATTTTAACGGACTTCCTGTAGTCATAAGGTAATTCTATTACCTTTATTTATTTTATTTTTTCCTCAATACATTTCTTCGATTTTATTTATTATTTATTTATGGAATTACTTATAAAATAACTTTGACGTGTATTATTATTTGTAAACAATGTAGGCTACAATATAATCACAAAATAATCGTATTTTCCTCAAGACATTCTGCAATGCCTCACCAAATAAACTTTAGGTAAAAATTACCTCATGACCACAGAAACGTGTCTTTCATGAGGTACTTTTTACCTAACGTTTATTTGGTGAGGCATTGCAGAATGTCTTGAGGAAAATACGATTATTTTGTGATTATATTGTAGCCTACATTGTTTACAAATAATAATACACGTCAAAGTTATTTTATAAGTAATTCCATAAATAAATAATAAATAAAATCGAAGAAATGTATTGAGGAAAAAATAAAATAAATAAAGGTAATAGAATTACCTTATGACTACAGGAAGTCCGTTAAAATGCTTTGTTATGAATCCTTCTCAGTCATATTACAAGATTCTAGCGATCAATAGACTAACTAGATTATATTCTTCTGCTTTCTTATTTTTTATATATATACCACGATGCCTTGTTGTGTACATACTGGCTGTAATAACTCCAGGAGAAAGCTTTCTTTTGCGCTAAAGAAAAAGCTAAAGGAAACGCGGTAATCACGCGAGACGCGAGACTTCATTCTTCTTCTGTGAGTACTATTGGGATCATGTCAACAACGGCCATTTCCCTCAACCCGCGATAAAACAGTGGATTACTGGCTCTCTTGGAACTATAAATAGCAGATTTATGAAGAAAAAAGTAACTTTGCAGCGGTGAAAATTAGCGCTTTTGGAGGACCACAATTTACCGCCGTTTTGGCTGTGGGAGAGAGATCTGAGGAGTCCAGGAGAAGTAAAAACTGGAAGGACTATGATAAAAATCCATCATACCAGGTATGTACAGACGTGATAAAAGGCTGATTAAGGATTAATATGTTTTATTCTGGAATTTTCCTTTAAGACACCTCAGGGTGACATGCGACCTCCAATTCTTGACTATCTGGCCAACCACAGTGTTTCTCTGACGATTCTAGTTGTTATCATTCTGGGGAAGTTTGTTCATGTTTTTGTGAGGGTATCAACCCTAGGAGACACGGGGAAACATGCAAACTCCACACAGAAAGGCCCTATCGCCAACCCCATCGAGGGTGTGAGCGATGGGGCCTAAACATGGAAATGTGGAGAACACTATATATGGAGATAGTCCAGTCCATCATGTCATAATGGGACTACCGTCATAGACAGTAGCCATTGTTAGGCCGGAGTCAATGGCTGTGTCTGACGGTAGTTCCATATGACATATTGGACTAGACTAGACTATCTCCATATATAGTGTTATCCACATCTCCATGTTAGGACTCATATATGGGCATAAAAAGTATGTCATGTGACATCACTTCCTGTACAGACAGTCAGCCATTGACTCCGGATTAACAATGGCTACTGTCTATGACGGTAGTCCCATATGACATATTGGACTAGACTATCTCCATATATAGTGTTATCCACATCTCCATGTTTAGACAGCCAATGACTCCGGCCTAACAATGGCTACTTTCTATGACGGTAGTCCCATATGACATGATGGACTGGACTATCTCCATATATAGTGTTATCCACATTTCGTGTAGCCGCCCTGTACAGGAAGTGATGTCACAACTCGCTGACATCACACTGACATCACAGAGGATACGGAAGGACGGTCACGAGGATACGGAAGGAAGGAAGGAAGGAAGGAAGGACACTCAAGCGACACGATTCTTCAGAGTATATGCGACCTTCGGTCGCAATTAAATCTCCACAATACGATTATCGTGATGTTTTTTATCACGATAAACGATAATATCGCGTATCGTCCCATCCCTAGTGTCAAGTGTCTGTACAAATGCAAATGTCAAGTTTTATTGAAAATAAATATATCTTTATTTTGTATTCTCGTCATCTATAGGGGGTTGACACCTCCCAACACAGGTACATTTAAGCACATGAGACAAATACAAACATTAACAACACATCAGTAGAGCAGTGGTTCTCAAACTTTCTCACCCCAAATTAATGTGTATTTGGACCCACAGACCCCCCCCCACACACAAGCTTTGTATTGTAGAAATGTGAGCTTGCAGATCGGCTGTTTTAAAATAGCTTAGGGTTATAGTGGTTAAACTGATTATTAAATAATTTAGCTGGAGTACCCCCTCAAAGACCCCTGGGGTTACCCGGACCCCACCTTGAGAACCACTGCGATAGAAGACAGTAGGACAGTCATCAAATCACTAAGCAGGAACTCAGTTATTGTAGTTTTGTTGTTGTACAGTAGATTGTAGTTTTGCATAGGACATTATATTGTGGTACAATATACTGTAGCAATGTTGCTCAGTATATGGTTGTATATTAGTACAATATAATGCAGTGTTGTACAACAATATATTGTATTGCTGTACACTACAGTATATATATTGTACAGTGTACTGTAGTATTGTGGTACAAAGTTGGACTGTATATTGTAACTAATGCATTTCAGACAGCAGTTCCTGCTGGCATGTAATCAACCAAACACAGATCATAGTTGATCATATTCATCCACAAGTGTTTGTGTGTGTGTGTGTGTGTGTGTGTGTGTGTGTGTGTGTGTGTGTGTGTGTGTGTGTGTGTGTATGTGTTGTTAGTCAGTTCTTAAATATAGTCCCTGTCAGGTAGAAACCTTGTATGTCATATCTCACGTGTCACATTGTGAGCTTGTAGATACTGTATGCCATTTTTGAAAATGTTTGAAAGGGAATGTAGTAAAGTGTGTCTGTGGGTTTTACACACATTGAACCAATGAAGATTGTTTCCTGAAATTAACGGTTTTGGACATTTCTAGCGGACAGTGACGATACGAACCTTAAGTCTGCTGATGAAAAGGCTACTTGTTTTTGTACTATTCAGTACTCAAATAGACTTCTAGTACTGCTGGTTTTCTATCATAACAGGACCTCTAGTACTGCTGGCTTTATCTCCTACCAGGACCTCTTGAACTGATGGTTTTATCTCCTACCAGGACCTCTTGAACTGATGGTTTTATCTCCTACCAGGACCTCTTGAACTGATGGTTTTATCGCCTACCAGGACTCTAGTACTGCTGGTTTTATCTCCTACCAGGATCTCTGGTACTGATGGTTGTATCTCTTACCAGGACCTCTTGAACTGATGGTTTTATCTCCTACCAGGACCTCTAGAACCGATGGTTTTATCTCCTACAAAGACCTCTAGTACGGATGGTTTTGGTTTTCTATCCTAGCAGGACCTCTAGTAGTGCTGGCTATCTATCCAACCGGGCAAAATAGTACAGCTAGTTTAATATAACCAAATTATAGCTGATTTGGTCTTTACCAGGATACAAATAAAAGAATCTGCATGAATTTTGCATTATCATTTGATCAGTCACCAGGCCAATGTAACGACCTTCTTGGTATGGTAGAAAGCAGCAGTACAAGCAGATGTTTTGGAGCAGGGTTGGTGACTGCTAGGTCACGTTTGTGTCCTGTCCGCCTGCTCCCTCATGAAGCCAGCGAAATATCCTCTAGCACAGTGATTCTCAAACCTTTTACTTTGAAGGTTTGGTATGCATTAGTTGGCCACAGACCTCCATAACTTGGGTGTACAAATGTAACCAAATTGACATATAAGGGTCCATTTGCTTCCATTTGTACACCCTCTGAGTTACAGACCTGTAATGATCCATTTAGGAACCCTCAAGGACCCCTGGGGGTCCTAGACCACCCATTGAGAACCACTGTTTCAGCAACATCAGCTCATTTGATTATTTTTGTTTCGATTAGTTTGATCTGATTAGATTAGTTTTTTTGTCTGGTTAGACGGATTAGTTTGATCGGGTTATACAGTAGATTAGTTTGGTCTGTTTAGATGGATTAGTATCATAATCCTTGGTTATACAGTAGATAGATTAGTTTGGTCTGTTTACATGGATTAGTATCATAATCCTTGACTGAAACCAGAGGCGATACAATACTAAACAATATTGTCTATCTATCTATCTCAACATTTACCATATTTACAAATAGACACATGTTAAAACGTATCTTTAATAATGAAATATTTAACATTTCTAACAGTTTACTCCCAGAAACAAAACTAAAAGAGAAGACAGGGACTCCATCTCTGAACTCAACTCTTGTTCAGGGTTGAAATGGTTATTGCACGAAGCAAACAGACAGACAGACAGACAGACAGACAGACAGACAGCAGAATGTGTTGGAACGCAAGCTAAACAGTATTTGACTTTTAGGTTACAACATTCACAAGTAATCTTCAGCTAGACGCCGTCAGACGCTTTAACGTCTCTCAACAAACTAATTATTTCTTATTAAAATCGTTTCAACATGACAGACAACAGACCTTTTTGACAGTGAAGACAGTAGCAGCACAAACTATGACCAAGTCTGGGTTAAATATGCTCAAAATTATTACCGTAATAATCATCATTTATTACGGTTATTGTTGTACACAAAGACATGACACTAGCATGCTAACTGGGTTAGCACAACACTGCCTGCTCCACCAGAATAATTAGGCTTGTTTTAATGGTATACCATCAGGCCACGCCCTCATCGCCATCACCATGACAACGACCAGACAGACAGACAACATACTTTAACCTCCAGCTGACTTGACCTTTCACCTCTCGGAGCACAACCTAACTTCACACACAGTAACTCCTGTACTATACTAATGCTAACTGTAGTGTACTGAACTGTACTGTACTAATGCTAACTGTAATGAACTGTACTGTACAGTACTATACTAGCCCCATATGGAAGCTCACCTTCCGCTGGCGATCTGTTGTTAGCTCTTTGTACAGAGTAACACTGCAACCTAACTACCATGAATATTGTGGATAATACCCTTCTATTTAATAATTTTGGGGATGTTGATGTTGTCATCTGCCCATTTGTCAATTTGGTAAAAATAAATTGGTTGAATAGAAGTCATATTTTGGGACCATCGCTCCATTGTTCACAATGGTTTGTAATGCAGGCTTGTGCAGGCTGCTACCCCAGGAAGTCATGTGATCCAAGATGGCCATGGTGTGAATATGGTCTATGGACCTCTCCCCCCCGTTTTGCCACAACGTATTCAAAAAATAAGGTTTTCCTTACACCGGCACATGAAAAGTATAGGGAAAATGGTTTAAATCGCTTATTTAGTCTCATTTAACCTAGATCTCCCCCAGTGGCAGGTGCCAGTACTGCTCCCTTCGCATTGAAGAAGAATAGGGAGCGGTACTGGCAACTGCCGCCGGGGGAGTTCTGGATTAAATGGGAAAACATGACACTGGCTGATTAAATAAGCGATTTAAACCGTTTTCCCAACGCTGACGTATACTTTGTATGTGCCGGTGTAAGGAAAATCACTTATGTTTTGGATACGTTTTGGCAAAAAGGGTGATCCCCCTGCAACGGGGGGAGAGGTCCGTAGGACCTCACCACGGAGCTAACAACAGATCGCCAGCGGAGGGTGAGCTTCTATATGGGGCTAGTACTACTGAACTGTAGTGTATTAACTGTAGTGTACTGAACTGTGCAATGCTTGTACTGCAGTGATTCTCAACCTTTGTCATTGCAAGGACCCCCAGTTTGAAATGCATTAAACCACGGACCCCCATTTGATACCATATTCTATCTCTGGGACCCACAATTTTACACTGTAAAATCCAGTGTTTATTTAACTCACGAGTCTGGAGGACCCCTGGTGGTCCCCACAATCTGGAGGACCCCTGGTGGTCCCGCAATCTGACGCTGAGAAACAGTGCTGTACAGTACAGCACTGAACTACACAGTAAGGGTAACCGTACAGCATTGGACAACTATGGACTACTATAGTAGTCCATAGTGTATGTACGTCTGACTGGATGGTTAATGGTAATGATGTTACATGGTATGGTCTGCTGGCACTGGAGTTATGTTCTGGTCTCAATGGCATGTTCTGGTCTCAATGGAATGTTCTGGTATCAATGGAATGTTCTGGTCTCAATGGAATGTTCTGGTATCAATGAAATGTTCTGGTATCAATGGAATGTTCTGGTATCAATGGAATATTCTGGTATCAATGGAATGTTCTAGTCTGTATGGAATGTTCTGGTCTGTATGGAATGTTCTGGTCTGTATGGAATGTTCTGGTACCAATGGAATGTTCTGGTATCAATGGAATGTTCTGGTATCAATGAAATGTTCTGGTATCAATGGAATGTTCTAGTCTCAATGGAATGTTCTGGTATCAATGGAATGTTCTGGTATCAATGGAATGTTCTGGTCTCAATGGAATGTTCTAGTCTCAATGGAATGTTCTGGTATCAATGGAATGTTCTGGTATCAATGGAATGTTCTGGTCTACATCTGGTCTAACTGTAAGTTCTGGTTTAAACGGTACAGTATGTTCATGGTTTTAGTGGTGATACCAGAGGATGTACAGAGATGAGAACTATAATAATGAAACACATGGCCCTCATAACTCACATAATGCACATTCCACACACACACACTTCCTCCAACAGTCTGTTTAACACAATCTACCACAACATAAAACAGTTACTAGTTACTATGGTAAGACTCTAGTACTTTGGGAAGTACTGAAGTACCTTATAAACCAATTACAACAACCAACTAGACTACCTCTGTGTTGTAGTATTGTATAGTTGTGTTGACACTAGAGGGTAGCACAGTCCACCCGCAACTGAAAACTCGAGACCCTACCCGAGATCCGAGTGTGACCGGTTACAGGTTACAACTATTAGAAGACGAGTATGTGTTGTAATTACGAGACACCTTGTGAGCTTGTAGGTCTGCTATTCTCGGACGTTCTTGATCAAATGTGCACGGTTTTACAAAGCCTTGCTGAAAATATAACTAATACGGTATGTAATTATGCACGTAACCTGTGCATCGGATCCAGTTAACGGGTCTAGACGCGGCAAGGTCCGTTTTCGGAATGGAATTTGTCAAAAGGTTTTGGACCCAGTCTACCCCCTAGTTAACACATTGTATTGTTGTCCTATTGTGTAGTTGCGTGTCATTGTGTTGCGTTTTACCCCGGCTTGGTCATAGTTGAAACGCTTCAGTTGTGTAGACTAGACATACAGTGTTTGTTTGTACAGTGCTGTTGCTAAGGCCTGTGGTTACCAGGGAAGTTACAGGAGGTTGTTGCCTGGACTACAGGGGTTCTCTGGTTGCCAGGGGCGATCTCCGTGGCGACATGACGGACAGCAGGTCCTGGAGAATCTCCTGGCGGATCTCATCTGCAACACTCTGTCTGATCTGCAATAAAATGAAATAAATATGATCTCATCTGCAACACTCTGATCTGCACGTGCAAAACAATATAAAAAATACAATTTACAATTTAGACATTTAGCAGACGCTCATTAATCCAGAGCGACTTACAATAAGCAAGGTAATACAGCAATACAATAAGGTCTGGATTTCCCCTTTAATTAAACGTCAGCATTCCAGAAGCAGGTGCAGAGCAGTGTGCAGTTCTCCACCAATAAAACTAGTTTGGGGCAACGGCTAAAACAGAGACACAGCGAGTGAATATTTGATGGTCGGACATCATTACGGCACATCGTTTTCAAAGGAAGAGTAAATATAATCGATTATATAAATCAATGATAAAAAAAATGATCCATTAAATGGATTAGTTTGATTAAGTGTTGCACCCCCAACTCATACAGACCTCTTGAATAAGCTGCTGGAGATCCTCTGCTCTCACCCCTCCTTCTCTCCTCCCCTCTCCTCCTCTCCTCTCCTCTCCCACCCTTTCCTCCTCCTCTCCTCCTCCTCCTTCTCTCCTCTCCTCTCCCCCCCCCTCCTCCTCCTCTCTCCCCTGGCTGGGCACGTTGGGGCGAGGTGGAGGGGCGGGAGTTATGTTGATTGACGCTCTGTAGACTTCCTGCTTCGGCTCGCCACCTGCTGTCATTGGACTAGAGGAGCGGGAGGAGGGGCCTGTGGCCGTGGAGGGTGTGTGGCTTCCATCGTCCAGCTCTGATTGGAGGAAAAGCTGCTCTCTGAGCAGCTCTGACACCTGGACGGACGGACAGACATGTTTTACAAGAGAAACCTAACGAACCGACGGTCTTCTAACTAGGGCCAGGGTTGTTTGGCACACGGCTTCGAAACAGTGGTAAATCAGCCAACAACCCACTCCCTCTCATGGTAAATGGCATACTCTGAAAAAGCATATCGTGGAGACATTGTATCGTCTCAACGACATTTATCACCGTATCGCCCACCCTAACCTCATTGTGTTGTTTCAGTGAGTGTGTGTGTGTGTGTGTGTGTGTGTACGCGCACGCGTACCGGTTCCATGGCTCTCAGGGCTGAGGACGTAGACAGATCATCCACACTGCCGCCCTGCAGGACAAGAAGAGAACGACAGAAAGACAGAAGGTGAAGACAATGAGGTGTTGCAGTTCAGCATCTGACCATCAGATGGCAACACAGTGCTGTTGTTGTTGAGGTTGTGATGATGAGAGTCTGAACACTAGGAATAAAAGTGTTGCACTCTGGCTCCACGTGCCTTTGTTTCCTAACCGTTTATCCGTGGAGCCCCACTTTCTTACATCTGACAGATTTAAATGTTACCATTATTGTGTGCACTGCACAGTACAAATATGTTTATTTTGGGGGTCACGGCCTGAAAAGTTTTGAGAACCCCTGGTATAGAGCATTGACAAATTCATCCACCAGGGGCATTGACAACTCATTCTTATGACATCCTATCTAGCCAAGCTTTATAAACTATATATTTTTGGAGCGGTGAAAGCGCTCCCAATAGACAGGTATGTCTGTGGCTGGCTGGCTATGTGGCTGGCTGGCTGGGTATGTCTGTAGCCTGGCAATACCTTGAGTGGCCACACAAGTTAAAGGAGGGGTGCTGTTGTGCAGGCACACACACACACACACACACACACACACACACACACACACACACACACACACACACACACACACACACACACACACACACACACACACACACACACACACACACACACACACACACACACACACACACACACACACACATTCACCGCTCCACTTCGAACCGAGGTTTGATTTTTTAAAGAGAAAACAATAAAAAAAAAAAAAAAAAAAAGGCGAATATTCGACTTCGGTGAACAATGTCGAATAGTGACTTTGATATTCTAATATTCAAATATTTGGTGAATGCGTGCGTGCGTGTGTGTGTGTGTGTTACCAGGGGGTGTGTGTGTAGTCTGTCCTCCAGTTGAAATTCTAGTTCCTGGAGTTCGCGTCTCACAGCCGACCTTAGAGCCTGCAGCTGATCTGCCTGCAGTCTGAGAACAGGACAGCATTTCACTTGGTTTAACCACAGTGAGCACAGGACAGCATTTCACATGGTTAAACTGATCTACAAGCTCACACGCGGCACCGAGTGCTTCTGGGGTTAGGGTTACCACTGACATGGAAACATGCGTATTTCAGAAACCTTAGAATAGTCCGGCTGCTAACAGGCCTTGTTTTTCTTATTGGCCTAAAATGTTGTCTATATATACACTGCTCAAAAAAATAAAGGGAACGCATAAGAATTGCAATGTAACTCCAAGTCAATCACACTTTTGGGATATCAACCTGGCCAGTTAGGAAGCAACACTGATTGTGAATCAATTTCATGTGCTGTTGTGCAAATGAAAAAGACACACGGGTGGAAATGAGGCAATTTGTAAGACAACCCCTAAAAAGGAATGGTTTTTGCAGGTGGTGGCCACAGACCATTTGCCTGCCCTAATTTTGTCTCCCTGATTTTTGGTTAGTTTTGGATTTTGCCTGTGCCCTTACCACCAGAGGTAGCATGAGGCGGTATCTGCAACCCACAGAAGTTGTTCAGGTAGTGCTGCTCATCCAGGATGGCACATCAATGAGTGCTGTGGCAAGAAGGTTTGCTGAGTCTCCCAGCACAGTGTCCAGAGCATGGAGGCGATACCATGAGACAGGCCAGTACACCAGGAGACGTGGCAGGGGCCGTAGGAGGACAACAACCCAGCCACAGGACCTCTATCTGGTCTTTTGTGCAAGGAGGAACAGGAGGAGCACTGCCATATTTTTTGAGCAGTGTATATACATTCATGAAACCACCTGCTGACCACCTGTGAGCATTGAGCAATGTCTTTTATAGGGGGTAAAAGTTTGGGCCCATTCACTTACTATACTATAAAGGAAAAAAATAGCCCAAAAAATAGCAGATCTGTAGATCTGCACAGTACCTACTGGTTTAAACTGGCTTACGTCTGCCTTCATGTGTTTACATGGGCTCTCAGTGTAAACAGAGGAACACATTTACCTCCTTACATAATGCTCTACATCTGCTCTCAGTGTAAACAGATGAGGAATACATTTGCCTCCTTACACATGCACTACATCAGAGGGACAAACAAACCCAGAGACATATTGGCAGTGGAGAGAGAGAGAGAGTGTGTGTGTGTGTGTGTGTGTGTGTGTGTGTGTGTGTGTGTGTGTGTGTGTGTGTGTGTGTGTGTGTGTGTGCGTGCGTGCGTGTGTGTACCTGTCAGCAGGACTCAGGTGTGTGTAGACAAGTGCCTGCTGTCTGATGATTGACAGCTCCAGATCCATCATGTGTCGACGGAATTCACACAAGCTCTCCCTCTTCTGTTGTAACTCTACCAGAGACTAGAGAGAGAGAGAAAGAGAGAGAGAGAGAGAGAAAGAGAGAAAGAGAGAGAGAGAGAGAGAGAGAGGGAGAGAGACAGAGACAGAGGGAGAGATGGAGATAGACAGACGGACAGACAAAACAGATTTAATACGTCAGTTGAATATTGTCAGGACATTGTTTGCAGAGGCAGAAATGCATTGTGGGTTGGGATGTACCTGTTGGGTGGATGTGCCTGATCTTGGATCAGCAAACAGGTCTGATGGTGTGTCTGGTCTCTGGACAGACAGACAGACAGACAGACAGACAGACAGACCGACGTGTAAAAACACTGATTGTATACATTATGATTAGGGGTAACGATACATTTTAACATGTATCGTGGTTAACGATACGATACATGGACAATATTGGTTCATTCATGGCGATACGATACAATTCAATGATTTACAATCGATATAATAACTATTTAGCAAAGAAATGAAATCTGTGTAAAACATGTAAAAAATCTATTATTATGGAAGTAATTAAGTAAGTAAGCTGTGATTATCTAGCAAATACATGGACATTTTATTTCAACACATATGGACAAACCCACCTTGACATGAACACAGATTACACACATTTATTGATAGACCAAGAGTAGCTAAAATGTATATGGAATTCATTTTCCCTCTTAAAATCCACCACTGCTCTACTCTGTACATAACTTAGAAACAGACACAAGCTCTGCTGAATTTAACTCAAACAAACATGTCTGTAATCAGCACTTGTCTACTTCACCACAACTAAATGGCTATTTTTTTTTTTTTATCCACAGACCTAAAGAAGTTTTTCAAGTTTTAAAATGGGATTATTCTAACTGGATTTAGTGGGTGATTCATTTGAACATTGACTTGGCATGACAGAGGAAGCCAGAGATTGATTTTCCTGCATGGTCGTGTGAAAGATGAACTGCACATAATTAGTTGATGTGATTTAACAACATATTTAAAGATTATGTCTGTTCAGCACACATTGGACATATTAATAACGATATAATTGTGTTATTACATAATGCTGTCCATGTTCTGGTACTAACCTGGTTGAGAGTCTGAACTGCTCCTCTGATGTCATGCAGAACTCGCCTCAGTTGCATCTCTGTACTTGAAGCCAAGCCTGGGGCTAGAGTAGATCCCTGCCCAGGGTACAGGCCTTGACCTGGGGCTAGAGTAGATCCCTGGCCAGGGTACAGGCCTTGACCTGGGGCTACAGTAGATCCCTGCCCAGGGTACAGGACTTGACCTGGGGCTAGAGTAGATCCCTGGCCAGGGTACAGGCCTTGACCTGGGGCTAGAGTAGATCCCTGGCCAGGGTACAGGCCTTGACCTGGGGCTAGAGTAGTACCCTGCCCAGGGTAAAGGCCTTGACCTGGGGCTAGAGTAGTACCCTGCCCAGGGTACAGGCCTTGACCTGGGGCTAGAGTAGATCCCTGCCCAGGGTACAGGCCTTGACCTGGGGTAGGACCAGGGTGGGGGTAGTGGCTGTGAGGTGGGGGTAGGTGGAAGGAAGGGTAGGGATAGAATCCATAACCGTGGTACCCGGAGTAAGGTGAGGTAGGAGTCAGGTATGGCGATGACTGATGGTGATGAGGCATTGTGGGAGTTGTAGGCTGCTCCAGGTTGGAGAGGCTGCTGTGGTGAGGCATGATGGGAGTTGTAGGCTGCTGGGGCAGAGGGGGGCGGGGCGGGTAGTACAGCTGGTTTGGTAAGGACTGGTGGGGAGGGGACGTGTAGTAGGGGGGCTGGGCGTAGTACTGGCTAGGAGGGTGTTGCTGGGTGGAGTTAGAGGCACTAGGGTGGGGGTGTTGTGGGGTACTAGTCTGGGGGTCCCAGGCAGAGTGAAACGGATCGCACATCGGCAGCCCCGAGTTTGAACTCCAGACGTAGCGGTGGTCTGGTGGACTGGCCGTGGGGTGATGATGTTGTTGATGAAGACGCTGACTCTGACTGCAGAGATCAGGGACGCTCTGGGTGCTCCACCCGTGGGCGGGGCCTCCCAACGGCCTCCTCTGCTCCAGCCAATCGGGAGGCGGCGGGCTGGAGCTCCGCAGCGAATAGGAGGATCGCGTGAGGTGCTTCCTCCGCGTGAGGTGAGATTTGTGAGGGAGGACGCCGACGCCGACGCGCGTTGTAGGCGTTTCCCCTTCCGGAGGCTCGGATGACGATTGGGCGGCGGCGTGAGAAGAGGCGGGGTTTATGAGGAGGGTAGAGAGATGATTGGTCGGCTCTTCGCCGGAGTGCTGTGGGGGGGTCGAGCCCCTCCCCCCAACCTGGACCCTGAGAGAAGACACCATCCTGGACGCAGGGCTGGTTTAGTTGACAAACACATAATTAGAATTAACTATTTCATTAAAAGCATTAAAGGACAACTTTAGTTTTTTACAACAAGGGTTCATATTTTAGATTGTAATTAAAGAATATAAAAGATGAGTTTTATATTGATTTAATTTACTTCTTTCTATTGTGGCGGCTAACAATGCTCCCTAAAAAAATCGAGTCTCTGTGGCGCTTCTAGGAGCCGCAGTCTGACTCCAAAACTATTATTTTATCTGTCCACGGTCAGGCCTTTAGGAGGGCCATTCAACTGCAGCAGCTGAACGGAATGTTTGGATTGGGGTCTGGTGCAACGCACAGGTTCTGAACCTGGTGAGAGCAGGAGAGGACCTGGTGAGACGTAGGCGGAGCCCGGCCAGGAGTCAACCCATAGAGCCTAGTTCTTCCACGCGCCAGAATAGTACCCCCAATCCCGGCAGAGTAGTTCCGGTGCAGCACATTGAGTGACCCTGTCTTTCCCTAATAGGACTGATCGTGGATAGCTACTGGGACGTAAGTCGGGACTTGATCAACCCCGGCTGGGTCACCTGGGCGAGGGTGTATGATGTTGCGAGACCCGAAACACCCGTCGACCCCAGGCTACATCACTGATGATACGTCCCAGTTGCATCCTTGTGATGTTTTTTTCATTATTAGTTCTATTTATAGTGGCTCATAGGAATAGACTATGTGACAACCAGGAATAGTTTGGTGACCACCGGAGACTCGGTTGATGGCCGGAATTTAGACGGCACCCGGGAGCAGGTTGGGTTAGCGCCCCAGCCTGTGTCTTCCGTGAGGAAGAAGCCCAACAAATCCACGGTCAGGCCTTTAGGAGGTCCATTCAACTGCAGCAGCTGAACGGAATGTTTGGATTGGGGTCTGGTGCAACGCACAGGTTCTGAACCTGGTGAGAGCAGGAGAGGACCTGGTGAGACGTAGGAGGAGCCCGGCCAGGAGTCAACCCATAGAGCCTAGTTCTTTCACGCGCCAGAATAGTACCCCCAATCCCGGCAGAGTAGTTCCGGTGCAGCACATTGAGTGACCCTGTCTTTCCCTAATAGGACTGATCGTGGATAGCTACTGGGACGTAAGTCGGGACTTGATCAACCCCGGCTGGGTCACCTGGGCGAGGGTGTATGATGTTGCGAGACCCGAAACACCCGTCGACCCCAGGCTACATCACTGATGATACGTCCCAGTTGCATCCTTGTGATGTTTTTTTCATTATTTGTCACTAGCAGCTCTTTGATGCATGAACCAGCCGACCGGGGCTAAAATGATTGACAGACAGGTCAATCAATCTGAACAAGAACTGTTATTTTGGATGGGTGACCCAGTTTAATCGACCAATGACAGAACTTCTCACAGATAAAAATAATAGTTTTGGAGGCAGATTGTAGCCCCAGGAAGTGTCACACACACAACATTTCTTTAGGAAGCAAAATTAAAATACATTTTTAAAATAAGCAATTGCATGATTCCTGCTTATGTCAGCAGAAAACTGCTTATCTCTGCTTTAAGGTAATACAGCCCAGAGCCTTAGAAACTTAGAGAGTTCTGCCATTGCGGGGTCAGAAACATTCATTGTCACTTTACCCCTCATAGACTTCAACGCATTCTGTAAACTTCCGCTTTGCGGTTTGTCACTATACGCCAATAGATGTGTGCGTAGAATAAATACCTATTTCCACCCGCGAGGGAAATTCTGTATTTTCAGCCCAACCCAGATTAGGCCTAAAAAAAAAAAACTTTGGTTTCCGGTTGGCTGTCATTTTAGGGCTGAGTAGGTAGGGAATTTATTTTATTTTATTTTTATTTTTTTGTGGGCATGATGGGTAGCAAGGAATTTTATTTTATTTCCTCATGGGAAGGATGGGTAGGAAGTTTTTTTTTTTTTTCTTTTTAATTTTAATGTTTAATTTACAGTTTTAATGAATCATTTAAAACATAATTTTGTAATTGAATTTGAATGTTTAATTACAGTTTTAATGAATTATGACAAATGAAATCATATTTCAATGTCTTCAGCGATACTCTTATTCTGAAGAGATTAAGAAGTCGACCACCGTCTGGAAGTATCATTGCATTACGAAAATGACCACCGCCTGGAAGTCTTATTGCGGCTAGCACAACATATCTTATTCTGAAAAGATCGGCTACCGGAAGTGTTAGATTTTCCAGCTTAGATTTGACAAAATAACACAGCTCGGCGAGCGAGCGACAGAGAGCTGAGCCGTTAGCCCGCAGTCGCACCATAACCCAGAGAGACACGATGGGGTCCGCAAGCACTGTTGCTGTTGCCGTACAGTCTTTCAGATGAATGCCACGCTGTCATAAATGTTTCGACTCCATCTCACGTCTCTCTGTGGCTGTGCAGGGCTCAGCTGTACTGGTGGATGGGCTGCTAATTTTGCTAGCATCGCTGTTGTTGTTGACTGAGTGGCAACGTAGTTGTCCCCCGATTGTGTGTGCGCTTGTGTGTGTGTGTTTGGAGGAATACAAGAGCCGCTTCCCAATTCAGAGTGTGCGCCCTTCGTAGTGTAGCCCGCGTAGGGCTATGTGGTCGCACCAAATATATTTTTTGTAAGACGTTTTTGAACGACTCAGTCGGATTTTGACTTAATTTTTTTTATTTTTTTATTTTCACTCCAAATGCCAATAAAATCATCTGGGTCGCACGTATTTAATAGGGTCGGTCGCCAACCGGAAACCAACACATTTTTTTGTTAGGCCTTATTCACTGCCCACAAGGAGCATGTGAGCAGTTAGGGGTTAAGAGGCTTGCTCAGGGACACACATCCACATTGCTACCCTGGCCTGGAATGGAACCTGGGACAACCAGGGGCTCTGGTTCCCCAGGCGGGCTCCCTAAACATTCAGCTATGTATATAGAGAGTCATGCCCCCATGACTCTCTATATACAAGGCTCTGGTACCCTTTGTTAGCCTTCTGGTTGGTCCCTGACTGACCAACCAGCAGGCTCTATCTGCCTTGTCCCGCCCTGGTACCGCCTTTTTTATGTTGAATTTGCTAAAACATAATTCTTGGAGAAATAAAAACATTTAAAAACATGCTGAGTCACTATACTGCCACTGAGCAGCTCTATTTTACTGGAATCAAGTTTGAAATTAGAATTGAACACACAGAATAACAATACGAAGCAACTGAATTAAAATGGCAGTGGATGGAGTGTCCCACCAAGACACAGCAACCAATGGGTGTGAAGAGGTGCGGGCCTTGACAGAGGGTGAATTGCGACAGGCCTTACCTGGTCTGACAGACGGACCTTACCTCAGTGGTCCTCAACCTTTTCAGGCCGTGACCCCCGAAATAATCATACTTTAACTGGGGACCCCCAAAATAATCATACTTTAACTGGGAACCCCCAAAATAATCATACTTTAACTGGGAACCCCCCACCCTGACGAGCACTAAGAGTTGAGGCATTACATTTTGTATAACACGGTTCTATTGTGAAAATAGCAGATCTGCTATTTTCTGCTTGAATGTGTCATGTTAGGGGTATTGAAAAATCCTTAGATTGCACAGAAATGTGCATAAACCCTGTTAAAACCCTGTTTTACTGTGAAAATAATGTTGCACATTAAATGAATCATCTGAGGACCCCCCCAAAACAATCCCGACCCACAGTTTGAGAACCACCGCCTTACCTGGACGGACAGACGGGGGAAGAGGAGGGGAGAGACATGGACCTCCGCAGGGTGGGCGTTCCTCTGCCTCTCCCTGGCAGGGTGAGGGTCAGGGAGTTGTGGTAGCGC
The DNA here is from genome assembly GCF_963921795.1 of Nannobrachium achirus. Lineage (NCBI taxonomy): Eukaryota > Metazoa > Chordata > Actinopteri > Myctophiformes > Myctophidae > Nannobrachium > Nannobrachium achirus. The sequence goes on from NC_137829.1 coordinate 29,906,752, forward strand.
TTGGCTCGCTCCAGAGCCTGTTGGACCAGCAGGGCTGAAGACCCGGAACCGGAACTCTCAGCCTGTTGGACGAGCAGGGCTGACGACCCGGAACCCTCAGCCTCCACCTCAGAGCCCTCAGGTGCCGCTGTGGACTGGGCGCTCTGCAACTAAATGGTGACATTTAGAATTTAAAACTGAAAATAGAAAACATTTTAGTCAACTGAAATAAAATAAAAAATTAAATAGGCCTTAAAGTGATCCCTGACTAATACGACAAATATGCCTTAATACATTATAATTGTCCTCTATAACTACAATGTAAAATTAAAAACACCTTAATTATTTTATTTCTTCTAGAAATAGCTAATCTTTCACTCAATAGGGGAAATGTCCGTCGCAAGTTGATGATGTCATAAATGTCATGTGTGATCTAACCCGGGGCATTTCCCCTGTTGAGTGAAAGATTAGCTATTTCTAGAAGAAATAAAATAATTAAGGTGTTTTTAATTTTACATTGTAGTTATAGAGGATAATTATAATGTATAATATGCATATTTGTCGTATTAGTCAGGGATCACTTTAAAAAATAAAATGAGAACTAACAGACCGTATTGTTGTAGGTTTACAAAACTAACAAAACAAACATTTCCTTAGTTTTGGCGTGTAAGAAATCTTCAAAAGTAGAAAGATTATGCTTCGATATTACATTAAAATAAGGAAACCTGACTCTTATTCGAATTCTTACTTTTCAAAGAATAAAAACTTAACTAAAGTTAAGTCTAAAGTATTAGAAACTCCGCTTTAAAAAAACAAATAAAAAATAAACAAGATTGTTTTTCTTTTTACTTTGAATGAAGTCGAAGCCAAATAAATGTGAAATATAATAACCTGGGTGTGCTGCGTTTCAGACGGGGTTCCGGTGTGCCCAGTCTGACCCGGCACCTCCACAGAACCACATGTCCCAGCATGCACCTCCTCAGAAGAACTACACGTCCCAGCATGCACCTCCTCAGAAGGACTACACGTCCCAGCATGCACCTCCTCAGAAGAACCACACGTCCCAGCATGCACCTGTGACTCCTCCAGAATCTCTTGGGTGTCGGCCAGCTGTTGGAACACCGGCTGGTCCGTGGCGAGGGGCGTGGCCAGGTCATGTGACGCGTGAGAGGTCACAGTGGTCTCGCTGTCGCAACTGTCACTGCTGTCCTGCACCTGCTGGCCGGATAGGTTGGATTAAGAATTATTTAATGCTTTATCTATTGAAAAAATAGCAGATATACAAGCTCACAGCGCTGCTATTTAAAAAAAAATCTAGATATTATTTTTTGCAAGTCTGAATATATCATTTTAACTATTTTACCGCTTCGAACGTTAACGCTCGTCCCAATTCTGACGGCGGCGCGTTGCAAATACGAACGGCCGTTCTTTTACCTTGTTTGATGACTGTAAGCTCATGAGGGGTCGCGCGGGTGTGTACAGTAAAAACATCTCCCGTAATGCTGCTTTCAAATCTTCACCACACGTAAACATCAATGGATGTCCAATTCACTTCCTGTGGTCTGTGGACCTGATCTAGATTATGCATTTCTACACGACGGAAAGAGGGGAGGGCCATTTCACTTCATTGCATAAGGCAGCCCCCTGCCGTCAGTTTGGCTACAGTACACATACATGTGTCCACTGAAAACGATTATGTTTGGAAGTAATCCATAGATAATTTTCTATATATCGCAAAAGGTAAAGGTACTTTTTGATGGCACCAGCAAAAATAAATAAATATTAAATATGGCAGTAGAACTGTTAAAAGCGAACATTTGTAACTCAAATATTTGCTTCTGGGGGGTCCCTGGAACAACATGTTTTGAGTTGGGGGTCCGCAGCCAAATACATATCATTTTGGGGGTCCTTGACATGAAAAAGTTTGAGAACCACTGATTTAGAAGAAGGATTTAGGAGACATTTATAGAATCGGGTGAAAAATATTCAAAGACTTGCACAAATGTTCACGATTTAAAAATAAAAAAATATAGCAGATATACAAGCTTGCAGCGCGCTGTGAGCTTGTAGATCTGTTATTTTTTAACAGTTAAAGCATAAAATAATGGTTAAAGTGGTTCAAATCTAAAGAGACACAGATTTGCGTTCAGGCCTAAATGGATTCATTAGAGTAATTTCGTTGACGAGGTTTGTCAATTCACTAAGATTATTATGGTCCCTTTCAGTGGTGTAAAGTAACTAAGTAAATGTACTTAAGTACTGTACTTAAGTACAATTTTGAGGTATTTGTACTTGAGTATTTCCAGTTTTCAGTACTTTTACTTCAAATCCACTACATCTCGGATCCAAATATTGTACTTTTACTCCACTATAATTATTTGAAAACTCGCCTGGTGGTGCTATAATAGGCCAATGTAAAAAGGGTGGCATGTGTTCTTTGCCAATCTTAGACCTTTCATGGCAGTCAGACGCTGCATGCATGATTTGAGTCATTGTGTTCCAAAAATGTGTTTTGCTAAAGTCTACCTGCTGGTGGCGCTATAACAGGCCAATGTGAAAAGGGTAGCATTTGTTCCTTGACATAGTAGGAATATGTGTGGCAAATTTCACGGTACTCGCAAGCTGCGTTGATGATTTGAGGCATTTTGTTCAAAAAGGAGTAATCCTGCAAACTTTGGAAGCCAATATTAGCCAATTAGGATGGAATATGACATATCAGACGGATCAGACTTTATCACATGACTATAGAGATACTGTTTACTGATTTGCATGATTGTTGGAGAAAATCTGATGGAGTAATAGCAAAGATTGTGTTTTACATAAGTTGTCCTCCTGGTGGCGCTATAAAAGGCAAATGTGAATAATGCAGGGTAAAGGTTTATCCTTAGCCTCTAGGGAGTGTGCATACAAAGTTTTCCACTTATTGGTGGAGTTAAAGGTAAAAAACACAAATTGCCCTGTTATAGCGCCACCATGATTTGAGAAATTTGAAGTGGCATTTCTTCCTCGGCCTAGTGGGAACGTGTGCGCCCAATTTCACCAGGATTGCACGCTGTGTTCATGATTTGAGGCATTTTGTTCAAAATGGAGCAATCCTGCAAACTTTGGAAGCCAATTGTAGCCAATCAGGATAGAATATGGAAAATCGGACAGATCCATGTTGATCACATGACATACTGTCTACCGATTTGTAGGATTTGTGGACAAAATCTCTAATAGTGTACAGAAATGTGTTTTGCAAACATCGGCCTCATGGTGGCGCTAGAACAGGGCCATTTGAAAAATGTGGGCAGAGGTTCTGAATTGGCATCCAGGGAGTGTGTGTGCTCATTTTGGCAGCGACCGGGCCAACGCCGCCGGAGATTAGCTGGTAACAAACTGGAGGACACAGACGCACGGACGGACGGACGGACGGACGGAGGGACGCACAGGGCGAAAACATACTCTCCACCATGCCTTCGGCTGGTGGAGACAAATATGAACCCTTGTTGTAAAAAAACAAAGTTGTCCTTTAAAGTTTGAAGTTAGAGAAGGTCATACAAATAGCAAAAATGGATAATCTACAAGCTCAAATTTCTGCCAATGCCCTGCCAATGGCAGGACATGTCATTTTACATGAAGATTAACTCAAACAATTGTGATTAACGATTTAATTGTGTTTTTGTTGTTGACAATTACATTTCTGTTTGGCTTTTAGCCTTTGAAGTTGCACATGGTAGATATGACACATAACTTAAATATGCAAAGAAATGACTGACATATTTGACAACTTTAGACGTAAAAAAGCACATTGATAGTGGAAATAGACGATCTACAAGCTCACAACGCGTCGCGATGTGACGTGTTGTGAGCTTGTAGATCTGCTATTTCCACTATTTACTTTAAAAAAATATATATGAACATTTTTCAACATGGACACGATTATGACGATTATGAAAAATAATCACGATTATGTCAAATAATTGCGATAAGACGATTATGTAATAATTGTGACAGCCCTACACACGCACACACACACACACCTTGAGGTAGCTGTTGGAGTCAGTAGATGGCTCCTCAGCAAAGCCACTACTGTCCGACTGTTGACTGACTGTCCTTATCAACCCTGTATCACACACACGCACGCACACACACGCACGCACGCACGCACACACACACACACACACGCACACACGCAAAATGAAATGTACAGTATTATTATCCACAAACAACCAAGCCTCTATATTCAATGTAATAATCAGACAGCTGCTGTACAAAGATTTACAGATAATTGGAAGTACACTGTTTGTCTGTTTAGCTTACATAATGCTTACATAAGGCTTTGATGCAATAAGACAAAAGTTGATTCTATTATTTTTATTTTTTTAGTTATTTACTCCTTATCCAACTAAACTTTAAATCAGCCCAGACATCAGTGGGGGGGGGGTGAACTCACCACTGGTTCTGGAGGAGGTGCGTGTCTCATCTTCATTACTCAGCACCTAAACACACACACACACACACACGCAATAGGATGCGACACGTTGTGAACTTGTAGATCGGTTATTTCCGGAGATACATATAAAGTGTGATGAAGACCTTTGACCTCCAGCATACCTCCTCCATTTCAAAGGAGTCCTTGGTCTCTGCGCGCAGCTGAGTGAGATGAGGGTGGAGCAAGGGCGGAGCTCTCTCTGTCTGATTGGCCGACAGCTGTTGATCCTCTGTCTGATTGGCCGACAGCTGTTGATCCTCTGTCTGATTGGCCAACTGTGGTTGGTCCTCTGTCTGATTGGGTGACGGTGGTCGTTCCTCCGTCTGACTGGCTGATTGGGGCTCCTCCTCCTCGATGGGTCGGTCTTCTGGCCTGTAGGGAGACAGCTTTTAATAACATCGTCTAATCACTGGTGCCCCCTGTTCTATTTTTTGGAAGAATCGTTCAGTTTGTGATACAAGCACCAAATTTTGCACAAAGTTTCCTCTGGACATACTTTTCCCAAAAAGCACGTTAGCCACTCATTTTTTATTTTTAAGGGTTGGGGTCCCATTGACTTTCTATACAGTAAAATAATACAAAAACATAAATCTGCTTTAAGTAGCATATGAGGGGTCAAACTAGGGGTTTTTCATGATCCTGAATCCAATGCAAGCATTTGTTTTGCACAAAAAACATTCCTTGGGCTAAAAATAGCCCCCACACTACTGTGAAAAGTGATGACTCATCACTAAACCATAGTTTCGTGGGGCCTTTTTTAGCCCAAGGAATGTTTTTTGTGCAAAACAAATGCTTGCATTGGATTCAGGACCATGAAAAACCCCTAATTTGACCCCTCACATGCTACTGAAAACAGATTAATTTTTTTGTATTATTTTACTGTATAGAAAGTCAATGGGACCCCAACCCTTTTTTAAATAAATTGAGTGGTTAGCCGTGCTTTTTGGGAAAAGTAGGTCCAGAGGAAACTTTGTGCAAAATTTGGTGCTTGTATCACAAAGTACAATCTTTTGTCCGTCTGTCCTGTACCTGTTGTCTGTCAGATCCTCCGTTTCCTCTCTGGACGAGCCGTTGCTCTCCTCTGTGACGGTGGCGAGGCTGCAGCTGTCCTTTCGGAGGGGCCCCCCCCTGTGGTGGGCGTCGGTACTGCTGCTGTCGGTGGTACTATGCATAGCGTGACCGTTGACCAGGGCCATGTTGTTGCTGTGTCCTGTGTAGGGCATTCATGAATAGTGATTTTTAGTATTCGAATTATTCAACCTCAAAGTATTTGAATCGACAGGATATATATATATATATATACAGGGTTTCCTGCAGGAAAAAGTCTTGACCATGGGGGATGTCATGAAGCGCGTGCGCCGAAAACTTTGGATAATTAATTAATTAATTCGAGTAATTAATTCACTTCATTTTTAATATTAATTCTTATTTTTGCCCTATAAAAACACATGAATGTGCCCACAATTCGTGCACAGATGATGCACTATGCATGTACACTCTTTTCACAGCTTTCAAACAAAAAAATCCGCTTGGAAATCCGTTCAGGCATTCAGGAGATACCAGCCCTTATGTTTTCTTCAAATGTAAACAAACATGGCTGCCATGTTTGAAAGATAGGGTTGGTATGGGGGTTAAACATGCAATTTCGCGATCGCGATCATGCCTAGTACATTGTTGGAGTTTTTTTGAAAAAAAAATTTTTTTTAGACCCTTGGGGGGGCGGGGGGGTTTTCTGGCCGGGCGGGGCGCCTGGCCTGTAAAGTGCTGCAGGAAACCCTGATATATATATATATTATATGGGATGCGATTACAAAAATTAATCGAATTAATTACAGGTTTTGTAATTAATTAATCGCAATTAATCGCATTTTAATCGCATATTAATGTTTGACCCGAGAAGCATTTTTTTCAAGTAAAACACATTTTGTTGTACGAGTGAATCAACGAGTGAGTTTTTTAAATCAAAATTTCGCATCCACTGGGCCAAGCAAAGCGCTCTGATCGGCTACTTCTCCCTTTGCGTTTGTTGTCTCTTCTTGGTTGGTGCATCGCTATGATCGGTATTACCGAAACTGAAGGTTCTGTGGTGCAAAAACGAAGTGCGATTAAAATATGTACATTTTTTTTATTGCATTAATTTTCTGTAATTAATGAATCGCAATTAATCAGTTAAAGTCCCAGCCCTAATATATATATATATATATATATATATATATATATATATATATATATTTTCTTTTTTTTCTCTATCTAGTAGTGACAGTTGCATTAGCTGGCTCTTCCTCCATCATGCAGGGGTTAAAGCAAAAAAAAATCCCAAGACGGACGGAAAATTATAACCCCCCCCCCCCCCCACGCGGCGCCACTGCGCCGCCGTTTGAAAAGCATCTTTTTACCGTTGATGCCATAACATAGCTTTCTGTTGCACACCCAACAGAAACAGGGACCTGAATGGCTTTTCTGTGTCAAACGTTTCATCCGGCCAACCAAAGCTAAACAATCTACCCATGTTAAAACAAAGTGGGGATGCTATACAGTACTGCAGTTAGTTCGCTGCATTAGTATAGAGTCTGGCCACCTCCATTTGTTTTTGACTGTGCTAAGCACGTCCGAGACGAGTCTTCATTCACAACTAAACCAACCGCTCCATATTGTCGCTGACTGAACCACCACACGTGGGTAATGTTATGAGAAACACTGCCCACGTAGTGGAGAAACCTCCGCCTAGTACAGCCATGAGCACCAATCATGATAGGCTACGCTGCGTCGGTCCCAAATGAAACACTGCCCCGAAGTTTTGAATTAGCATCTGTATGGATAACTTTTGTGAGTGACAAATAAACCCCCCCGAATCTCTGATTGGCAAACATAACAAGTGTTCAGTTAATTATTTTAATGCAAGAGAATGTAAGCAACCGTTTATTGTCAATTACTGCTGCCTTCCCTGTAAACACATATTTAGATAGCCATAGCCTACCTGCTGTTTACATGGTGTAAAACTCCTGTGACTTCCATTATTCCCGTGATTTCATCTTTTGGACACTGCTATCCATACAGAGCGAATTCCATAACTTCACCGTTAAAATCCGAAGTACACATTATGAGCTTGCACATCTGCACGTCATGCACAAAACACAGCCAGTCAGCCACACACCAGGGCTAAAAACTAAGCCAACTAACTGAGGCTAATGGCTAACGCTTGGACCTTGACTTGGTGTGAATGGTGTCAGGTTACAGCAGCTGCTTGGGCAGCGGCAGCGGCCAGCCTGTTGCACATCTGAGCAGCACATCTTCATACATACATAGTCACATAGATGTTTTAAAATAATTCGCTCGGGAGGGATGCATTGTAATTTGGAGATCACTTGACTTGACTAGCAAGTATTATGCTGCATTTTGACGATTTCGGTCATGTTATTAACATCGCGGTCATGGCTACACCCCCCCACTCCCTTTATTATTTTTTTTGCAAATCTCCATTGATCTCATGAATAGCCCCTAGGGACTCCTCAGGACGGAAATCCGTCCCCAGGACGGAGAACTTTAACCCCTGATCATGACATGGAGTTTGCCGGCTGGCCGCTGTTTTTCCCACTGGTAATTAGTTCCGGGAGACGTGATAGTCTAGAATCTAGATGGACAGAGGGGTCCGCGCGCATAGGGTGGATTCTTTTTCGCCACCTGTTTTTTCTTAATCCTTGAAGTGTATATTTTAAGATTCTGCCAGGTACCAGGCTGAAATATGTTCTCATGGGGTTCATTTTTAATGATTTCTTGCACCTACCCATTCACATACAATACAGGAAAAAAAGACCCCCCAAAAAAATCTTCTTTAAGTAGCATGTGCAGGGTCTAACTAGGGTTTTTTCATGATTCTGAATCCATAGCAAGCATTTGTGTAGCGCTAAAAACAGCCCTTTCATGTTTTGTGATGAAAAGTGATGAGTCATCACTTTTCTCAGTTTTGGGGGTGTCCAAATTTAGCCCAAGGAATGTTTTTCGTGCAAAACAAATGCTTGCAATGGTTTCAGAATCATGAAAAAAAACTAGTTTTTTGTGACCCCTCACATGCTACTTTAAGAAGTGTTTTGGGGGGTCTTTTTGTCCTGTATAGTACGTGAATGGGTAGGTGCAAGAAATCATTAAAAATTAACCCCACAAGAACATATTTCAGCTTGGTATCTGGCAGAATCTTAAAATATACCCTTCAATAAAGATTAAACAGGTGGCGAAAATAAATCCACCCTATGCGCGCGGACCCCCCTGTCCATCTATTCTAGATTATGATGCATGACACCAGTATAGAGCATTAACCAATTTTACAATTTTACAACTCATTTACTGCCTCACCCCGATAATCCAGAGAAAGCCTATGTTCCTCTCCACCAGGCCCGATAAACCCAATAATTTAATATGCTTTAAAGGACCAGGTCACCTCTGGGACAACCAGATCTTATTTTATTGTTGTGTGGGACACGATCAACACAATCCTGAGTTATTTTTTGTGTTCAATCTGTGTTTTTAGATATTTTAGTATTTCAGCCGATTTCAGCATGCTACAACTGGTCATATGATGCAAAATGCATCATATGACCAGTTGTAGCATGCTGAAATACTAACATATCTAAAAACACAGATTGAACACAAAACATAATTCAGGATTGTGTTGATCGGGTCCCACACAACAATAAAATAAGATCTGGTTGTCCCAGAGGTGACCTGGTCCTTTAATCGCTATAAAACATTTAAAAGTATAAACGCTGTTTATCGCTAAGCGGTTTCTAATCACCTACGAAAAAGTGCTTCCGGTCTCATTTCCGGTCGGCGCCGAATATGGTTTCCGTATCCGGTCGGGGGCAGGAATGGCGCGCAGCTAACGCTAGCTATCATGTAAACACTAGTAGACGGAGCTCAGCGATGGAAGCGTTTTTTTCAATGGCATTTCTTTTGTTTGGAAGCTGTGATCGGTGTACACACGCCTGGTGCATGATCTATGCAGAGATCGTGCATGATGTGCACGCACGCGCCCACGTTAAAAGGTAAGGACAACGTGGCAGACAACCCCAAAAGTCGATGTTTTTCAATAGCGGTAAATGGGATTCAACTTCAGTGAACACCGTCGAATAGTGCCTTTGATATTAGAATTAGCCCTATTCACGCCCCGCCCACTCAGCAACTTCCTGGTGCTGAAGTGACGCTTTGAAGGGTAAACCCTGCTAAAAGCCCATAGAGTTAACACAGAAATCACAAATTTAATGCAATTTCCGAATAGTAAAGTATAACATACGGCTAGCATGATCAAGAACACAAGATAGTAAAAGGCACTAAGCATTATAATTTACTTTACTGTTCGAAATAATGATTTGTTGGCTTTAAGTCCAGTGATTTCTGTGTTAGTTTCCCCTTCAAAGCTGACGTCAGCACGTCAGGAATTTACTGAGAAATTTGCTGAGTGGGCGGGGCGTGAATAGGGTCCATATTTGAATGTTCTGCGACAGCCCTACCTGGGTGTGCGTGGCTGGGGGCAGTGGGTGTGTCCGGGACGGGCTGGCTCAGCAGGTTGTGTTTGGTGATGGTCTTCTTGAGGATCCGGGCCACGTTCAGGGCAGAGCTGTTCCTCTTCATAGGAGGCACCGGCGCCTCCCCGGGACCCCCCATCTCTCCTCCAACCCTCTCCTCTCCACCCTCCTCTCGTCCTAGGAACACACGCAGGGATGGGACGACATTAACATCTCATTTCACCATTATTGTGACCAAAGAAAATTGCGATTTTCAAAAGAAAAACGCACTGTCTGACGCATTTGAGCTTGTAGATCGTCTATTTTTGCAATTTTTCACTGTATATACACTGTGGCCCTCTGGAGCGAGTGTGAAAATATAGTGGCCATCTCCATCATCAAAGTTGCCCACCCCTGACCTAGAGTATAATGACAACATGGGATTTTGGGAGGATGCGGTTACATTGGTTACCTTGGTCCCGGGAGCCGATGCGTTGGACCGGGTTTCCAGAAACCTGCCTGTACAGCTGGAAGAACTCATTAGCTACCGTTGTCAAGACCTCGATCTGACGGAAACGACCTACAGCACACACACAAACGCGCGCGCGCGCACGCACGCACGCACGCACGCACGCACGCCACACACACACACACAATAATAAACCAAAAATAAATCATGGATTATTCTCCTTTTCTTTGTTTGAATTATGTAATTTCTAATTACCATAACTATCCAGTAGAGGGGGTTCTAATACAAGTGTGTCAATGAATACAATCAGTGAATATACAATTTAGTGTCTCCAGAACAGTGATCCTTCATCACTGTCAACCTGGCGTGTTATTCTAGGTGGGAAAAGACCGGTTATACACCCAGTGCTGGCTTAAAGCAGTGGTTCTCAACCCGAGGGGTTACTAATAGTCAGGGGATATCTTTAGAAATAGTGTCAAACCCTAAAATAAATTCCTTACCAAAAAATGTCTTCACCAATGTGTTTGTAAAGGTCGCTAGTAACACATCTCACAAAGACTGAAATTCAGTTTCCCTAGGAGAATCCTTGACAGCTGCTGAAAGTTGGGGTCCCATTAAATTAGCTATACAGGATAAAACACACCAAAATAAATATGCTTTAAGTAGCATGTGAGGGGTCAAACTAGGGGGTTTTCATCATTCTGAATTCTGAAAGCATTTGTTTTGCACGAAAAACATTCCTTGGGTTAAAAACTGCCACAGAAAACTAGGGTTTAGTGATGAGTCATCACTTTTCACAGTTTTGTGGAAGCCGCCTTGTTTAACCTCGTTGCAAAGTGGTGGCAGTAAACGAGTAACAATAATAACACAGCATCATGGGAATGAAACAGGAAGTGCTGATGACACAACATCTCTATTTTATGTCTATCATTCTTTTTTTCTCTCTCCCTCTCTCTCTCTCCCTCACTCTCTCTCCCCATCCCCAGAGACAGAGCTTACATAACACATCCCGTGCACATGCGGCGTGTGTGCATGCACACACACGCACGCACGCACGCACGGCTGGGGAAGCAGTGGATCAGTACTGAGAATACTAACTAGTGTGAGACCGTAACGTGTGTGTGTGTGTGTGTGTGTGTGTGTGTGTGTGTGTGTGTGTGTGTGTGTGTGTGTGTGTGTGTGTGTGTGTGTGTGTGTGTGAGTGTGTGTACGTGCATCACATGCTGTGTATGTTTTATTTACATGCATGTGCGTGTATATTGTGTTTGTGTTTACCACTACTGTAGCTTTAAAACATGACTCAGATAGTTGGCAGAACAGTCCAGTGTGTGTGTGTGTGTGTGTGTGTGTGTGTGTGTGTTGGTAAATGTGGTTTAACGGGACAATTGGCCTGAATACACACCACACTAACAGGACATTTTGGATTAGCAGGACAGGACTGGTGTCCTGCTAATTCATGGACAATTCTGAAATAGCAGAAGTGTTTCTATTGGTGTAGAGAGCCCAAATCCACCTTTTTTTTTGATGTCCTGTTAATACACATACACCCGACTTTTTTGTGTCTGAACAGCGCCCCCATAGGTTGTGTAATGCTACTGCATGTTCATACACAAGCTCATGAATATTCACACACAGTGTATGTTTTGAAGCACCTGATTGGCTGGGTGTCAGAGTCCTGTTAATGCACATACATGTTTTTATGAACATTTCAATGACATAGCATTTTTGGTGAATAACGTTAGTCATAAACACTCTTCAGGGGTCTGCCATTATAATAGCAACACCACAGGCCCCATATGGCCCCCAGGGGCCCCTGGCTGCCATAAGCACACCGTTGCTCCGATCCACACTAAACTTGGCACACACACCGTTCAGGGGTCTGCCATTATAATAGCAACACCAAGGGCCCCATGTGGCCCCCAGGGGCCCCTGGCTGCCACAGGCACACCGTTGCTCTGATCCACACTAAACTTGATTGTACAAACACCGTTCTGGGGGTCTGCCATTATAATAGCAACACCACAGGCCCCACGTGGCCCCCAGGGGCCCCTGGCTGCCACAGGCATACCGTTGCTCCGATCCACACTAAACTTGGCACAAACACCGTTCAAGGGTTTACCATTATAATAGCAACACAAGGGGCCCAATGTGGCCCCCGGGTGCCCCTGGCTGACACAGGCACACCGTTGCTCCGATCCGCACTAAACTTGATTGCACAAACACCGTTCAGGGGTCGGCCATTATAATAGCAACACAAGGGGCCCAATGTGGCCCCCAGGGGCCCCTGGCTGCCACAGGCATACCATTGCTCCGATCCACACTAAACTTGATTGAACAAACACCGTTCAGGGGTCGGCCATTATAATAGCAACACAAGGGGCCCAATGTGGCTCCCAGGGGCCCCTGGCTGCCACAGGCACACCGTTGCTCCAATCCACACTAAACTTGGCATAAACACTGTTCAGGGGTCTACCATGTTGGTGGTTTGCCACACCATGGGCCTGCAACATGATTTGCATAACATACAGACAATGTTTCTTAATTATACAAATTTAACCAGATATTGCAATTGTTGTATTGTTATTTTGTGTAATAATTAATCAAAACGTCCCAAAAAATCACGTTTATATTAATGTCCATTTTCCAAGTTTGCCAACATTTTAGCTCACTCCAAGGAGGCTATGCATATTTTACAAACCACTCATCCAATTGACTGTACATTTTGTGGTTCTTACATGTTTCTATTTTTTATTAATGAATTGCATTTGTTTTCTTAATGAAAATCTTGGCCGGATTTAAAAGGCATTTTTAGAATCGGCCCCAGGCCTAAATGGATTAATGCAGTGGTTCTCAACCTTTTCAGGACACAACCCCCTAAATTAATAATAATAGCAGATCTACATGCTCAAGAGGATGTAGATTGGCTATTTTCACAATTTCTGCATAATATTTGTCAATTTGGCCAATGTTTAATTTAAACTGTCACTCTAGAGGTATTAGAAAGTACTTAAACTGTCACTTTAAAAATGTGTAGCTATACAAGTGATAACCATGGTAATCAAATGGCTATTCGCATAACAGGTTTACCAGGCAGGCAGTGAGTGGTGGGCTTGCACATACCCCCCTATTCATATGGATAGGCTACTTTAACACCTACTGTAGGTTTCCAGCGGTGACTGTATGTGCATTGTGCGTGTCTCAGGCTACCTGGCTCCAATACTGTGATAGATGAGATTTGTTCAAAGCAAACTTTTAGTTAGCACGCACACATCTAAAGGCGCTGGTGCATGTGACGTCAATAAATGACCGTCCGCCCTGAAAAGAAAACCCCAAAGCACCACTGGTAGCAGCTCTGCACAGTCATGTATGCTGATCAGCGTAGCTCCTATATACAGTATCATATGACCACATCATGACCATGACATCATGTACAGTACATAATTAAGTTAACTCCGACATACAGGAGTAGGCAGGCACCCAGGCACCATTTTTACCCTTGGGTAAAAATGCTAATTAAGTTCAAGCCTACAGATCATTTTGGTCACTTTATCATCTAATCAGGCTTTTATGAACACCCTGAACAGTTTTTAATATTTATATATTTGATGTAAATGTTATCTTTCCCCCCAGGCTCAGGGCCTCTCCACATACACACCCATTGTAACTTCAAACTTCATTAAAAACACACACTATTTTTTTCTGGTGACTCATACTACCCTCCTAATACGTGAGCAGGCCGTGTTTTCTCAATAACCCTTTTCATTTATTTTTAATAATTCTTTGGGGAAATTTGAAAAATTAAAATTATTACAAATAAATGAAAAATTGTATCGAAAAAAAAACATGGCCTGCTCATGTATTAGGAGGGTAGTATGAGTCACCAGAAAAAAATATAATGGAGTTTGAAGTTACAATGGGTGTGTGTGGGGAGAGGCCCTGAGCCTGGGGAGGCAGACCCATGCAAGGCAGAGTTTTTTTAAATGGAATATCCCTTTAAATCCCGATACTGATTCTAGAATTATTCCTCTACACAGTATTACACAGTATAGGCAAAATTCTTGTGTTACAAATTGTGTGTACATCTTGTAGATCAGTGACTTCACTAGCCTTCAGATACAGTATATGACACCAAAGTAGCTTACTACAATTCTAAGGTCAAATTATTCTAAATAAGCTTGTGACCTTGACCTTTTATCACTGAACTGTACTGTCTGTATACTGTACTGTCTGTACTTTTACTGTACTGTAAAAACAGTGCAGTAAAAGTGTGTTTATCGGTGATGACACTGATTGACAAATTGTAGTATTCCCTGTGGGATCATAAAGCACCAAATAGAGTGTCTCGTTTGGCTTGAATAAAGCATAGCCTTATTAGCCTACTACCAAGGTTGTCCCGAATATGCCATTTCCTCATATGTGACACAATGTTACTATAGTCCGGCCAGTTTGTGCAGTATTTTGATGGAATCGCACACTTTTTTGCCTGAAATGCTCGGACTACAATCAGTCTAACCTGCTTGATTCCTCCAGACTCAAATCTAATCCTCATCTCCTTGCTTGAGGGAGCAGGGATTTAAAGTTCCTTGAAGTACACAAGTTCCTTGAAGTACACAATAAAGAGGAGCTCAAGTGGGACACAACGCACGTGAGGATAAAGAATTTGCAACTATATTGCTTTTATCGCCTGAAGAGGTTCGGAGTCTAGGCTACTGCATCCTCAGGCTGGACTACAATAGCTCCATTGAGAGTGTTCTGTCACACCTGGATTCGCCCACGAGAATTATTAAAGTTATATCACTGGATTGATCCAGACAGACAAACAGTCTTTTAATTATATAAAAGAAAATAATGTGTGAATTAAATCAAACAAGCCACCTGTCCTGTTCTCTGATTGGCTGTAGCACGTCTCTACTCTCAGTGCTGTCACAACCCATGTTAGGCTTTTAGGTTATAGGACGGCAAAAGGATCATCTGGGCTAGCATGTTGCATTGTGAACCGGGCTTAAGAAATCTGTTATACAATCCGGGATGAGGTGCGTGTGTGCGCGTGTGCGTGGGTGCATCCGGCAGTGGTAGGTCACGTCAGACAGTGGGTAGGTAGGAGTCTATGGCATCTCAGTGATGTCATGATGACTCAGACATGCAACAAATCGGTCATATATCTGCACAAAAAGGGGTAAATTGCCCCCATTGATTACGGAAGGGTACTTTAGAAATCTGAAGATACCCTTACACTTAAACCTTATGCTGTATGTTTACTGTTCAGAGAGAAAGCAATGGTGCACAGTCATTTAGATAATCATCTGGGGACCCCCTCCCCAAAATAATTCCCTGACCCAGAGGTTGAGAACCACTGCTTTAACTAACCAGAACAAAAAAATAAGCCATGTGCATAGATTACACAGATTATGAGTTCCATTTGGTTCCATTTGTATATAGTCACTAGTAAGACTACCCTAAGCATAAAGTAACACGTAGGATTTACTTTCACACATATTCACAGTATTTAAAGCCTTGCCTTGTACAGACTGCATACAAACAAACCAACTGACTGTGGGGGGAGGGGCAGCTTCTCACTCACACAGTTTTGAGTGAGTGCAGTGAGGGAGATGGGGGATGGGGGATGGGCAGGCAGCACAGGTGAATTTGATCAGTGGCTGATTGCATTGCAAGCTAGTAATCAGCAAGTGGGCTACAGTGGAAAGAATGAGTGAAAGGGTTTCCCTGCACAAGGTGAAATCTTTGAAAAGAGTGGAGGAGAGCTTAACTCAAAGGGTTACAGACAGACAGACAGACAGACAGACAGACAGACAGACAGACAGACAGACAGACAGACAGACAATGTTAATTTAACCTTGCATCATGAGACTTAGTGTTCATTTGGTTCCATTTGTACTGTCAGAGCAGTGTAGATGTTGTTGACTAAAACTATGACGAAAAGTATTTGTCGATTGCATTTCTTTCACTGACAAAAACTAAATAAAAACTAAGCTGTGATGACTAAAACTAAGACTAATTATATTGACAATTTCGTCAACAAAATCAAAACTAGACTAAAACGTTAGGGAGGGACTAGTGGAGTAGAGAGTCATTTTATGTTTGGTTGTTCTCAAGTGTTGCGTGCTGAAAATAGCAGATCTACAAGCTCACAACGTGTCGCGCAACGCGTTGTGAGCTTGTAGATCTGCTATTTTCAGCACACAACCAAGTGTAAAATCACTCATTACGATGCCATCAAGGCCTGCCAAAATACATTTTAGTTGACTAAATGAACTGTAGATTTACACACTAAAAACTCATGGGTCATTTCTTGACCCAAATCATGGGTCATTTGTGTTAGGTCAAATTTCGGGGTCATTTCTCAGAGCCACAACCCTTCCTTGAGTTATTGGGATATTATTTTGACCCAATTCCAGGGTTGTTTGAGTTAGGTAATATTTATCTGGGGGTGACCCGTTTTTGGGGTTAGTGGTAACCCATATACTTGGGTCAGTGGTCTAGCTTTGGGCCAATCAGGGGACAGGCACCATGAACCTGTTTGCAAAGCAGGCTGGGAAAAGCATTTGTCTAGGTTTCCAGAGACATTTTCTAAGCTGTTGGGAGCTAAAAATGCTAAATATGTCATATCCATGTGTCTGTCTCGGCAAGCTGACTGTCATATGTCTGAATTTTATTTGTCAGTATTTGAGCCTAAACCCTAACCGTAAGTGCTTGGCTGCTAGCTTAGGGTTGAGCTCCCTCCCCCAGCTGGTCTGAAAGAGAAGAACTCATGGTAATTTTGAGATTATTTTGTTTATCTTCTCTAAACTATTCTGATTATAGTATTATCAACATTGTTGCATATATATTTAATTATGCACTTTTATGTTGATTTTACTAAACTTTGAACAAATCATCTGTGAAAAAACCCTGAAACATTTCTGATTTTATGTTATGTCAGATAATATTGGCATTGTCATTCTCCAGACCATGCATATGTAGGTTGTATTCATTTAGCCCACTCAACCCAAAACCTGGGTTAAATTGACTACAATCTTGGGTCATTTTAAACAAATAATTTGGTTATTTATTTGACCCAAATTATGGGTCAACATTCATAACCAAATTTCTTGCGTTAAAATAACCAAACCTGGCATCGGTCCCTATTTGACCCGTGAGTTGGATCAAAAATAACCCAAGTTGAGTTGTTTTTGACCCAGCAGTTTTTAGAGTGTAGTCGCCTAAAAATGTATGATATTTAATTAGACTAAAACTAAAACTCTTCAGGTCACTAAATTATGACTAAAATTAAATGACATTTTATTCAAAACTAAATCAAAATGTGTTGTCAAAAACAACAGTGTCAGAGTCCCTGGGCCTGAACAGTGGTTCTCAAAGTGGATTCCAACCTGGAATTCACTTTGAGAACCACTGTGTGAACAGAATATGAACATTTTTACATAACAGCATGGTAGCAATATCAGAATAATGATAGTTGACAAAGTAACCATCTTGGTGGTGCCGGTGGTGATAACATTAATATCCAAAGAAAACATTTGCCTTGTCATGGCATGTTCGGGGACATCATGAGCATTTAGCAATACAAAAGATTTGCATTCATTCAACCTTTATTTAATTTCTCGAAAAGATCAATTGAGGGAGATCCTCATTTACTACTTTATTGAAAATAGATGTTTTGATTTATGTAAATGTGGGGGTTTCTGGACTAACGCTGGTATTAAACATAATTCTGGAAAAAGTAGCCTATTTATACATTTGCAGGCAACTGAATAATGGGGATGCAGTAACGCACTGTAGCTTATGAGATACTGCAAATCAATTATCAAATTATAATTGCATAATTATTCCTTGCAGCTACAAAAATGATGTCATACAACATGTAACTCAACATTAAAGTAGGGCTGGGTGATAAATCTCAGACCTGACTTTCTTTTTTTTTAAGATTAGTTTTTTGGGCTTTTTATGCCTTTATTTGTTAGGATAGTAGACAGACAGGAAATGGGAAGAGAGATGGGGAATGACATGTGGCAAAGGTCGTCCGGATCGGGAATCGAACCGGCGACCTGCATACCTAGACTTGTGGATCTGCTATATTTTAAAGATTCACTTAATTTTTCTTCCTGTGCATTTACCCGCTGGAAAAAACAATGTCATTGCTTAATTGCAGTGCACTTAAAACTGACCCAAAAACAACAAATGTATCGATAATTTATACCTACAATCGACAGGCTGCAGTCTAAGGCAGATTTTGGTTTCGGAAAATGATTTGAAAAATGCTCCCTTCAAATGTTCTGGGTAGCTATAATCACTGTAGCAGGTCCCCCAGCAGCAACGTTTCACCATGGCCGTAATAATGTAATATAAATGTTTTTGATATTAATTTGCCTATATACCAGTAAGACTCCCTAATCGGGTCACATTTATGATCGGCTACTTTTGACTATTTTCCCATATTTTTTTCCCAGGGGGTCCGTGGGGAGCCCTGGCGGTGGCTGGGCCCCTGGGTACCCCCTGGGTGCTGGCCCCGTCTCTCCCGGTCGATGGGGGGCCAAGGTACGGGCTTTTTAGCGGGTTATGGGAGCCAACTTTGGGTGGAAGTGTTTTGCTACGCTGTCGTCCAATCCTCACAGTTAGGGAGAGGGCTTTGCGACAGATCAATCATGCAGTAATCATGCAGATCTACAAGCTCGCAGCACGAAGCATTGTGAGCTTGTAGATCGTCTATTTTTTGGCAAAGAGATTTGGTAGAGAGTGAAAAACTACTGTATCAAGTACATATATTATGTACCTTTTACCAATTATAGAGGGTTTAAATAGTACTGGATATGCAGCTCGGCAAATAAAAGGTGAATTGATCCCAGTGTATGACAGAGGATGATATCACGATAAATTAAATCTCCACAATATGATTATTGTGAGTGTTTTTTATCACGATAAACGATAATATCGTATATTGTCCCATCCCTACGGTCTGAGGTGCTTTGGCGGTCTTCCCCGAATTTTGTCTGATTACAGCGGGGCAGGGCTACATTCCTGTGTCCTACAAAAAATAAATGTTGAACCTTGTTCATGATTGGTGTGTTTTTCAGCTATAGTTTTTGGTCTTATAACCCTTCCAGTAAATCTCTTATGAAAATCTCTAAAGAAGTCAAGAATAACAGATGAGCTGTAAAGTTAACTTCACAAAGCTTAAGTCTATTGACCCCTCAGTCATGACATTTTCAATGTCCCCCTTCGACCAAGATGGATGAAAATGCTAGTTTGCTCACTGCAGAACTTTATTAACAGTAGCTCAACATTGAAGATGTTGAAATCACATCGCTCAGCCTGTTCTCAGGCCTGCTAAGTCACACACAGTAGTCATATTGCATTGAATTGTAGTTTACCATCTCAGTGGCACCAACAACACTTAGTTAGTGAGCTTTGTATCGATGTCATTCCAGTCCTGCATGTTTACTGGCTTATATTCCACTTGTATGGTTGATCCTGAGGGCAAGTCAGGTGTTGAAACAGTAACACACCACTGTAGGCAAGAGACATTGACCGAAGTGCTGTACATGGTGCATAAATGACAAACAGGCCTACCAGTAAGACTCCCTAATCGGGAGATAAGCGACCGTCAGGTCACATGTATACACAAAGACGGATGTAACTGGCATTGGTTCCTAGTTGTGTGGACAATGTATAGTTTTGGTTGGCTCAGAGAATGTGGGGTGTACCGATTTTCGTGATTTTAGGGCAAAATTTGTAGGAGCAGTGTCCAAAAATGTGTTTGAAAAAATCGGCCTGATGGGGGCGCTATATGGGACAGATCCATGTTGATGACATGAGTGTAGACATACTGTGTAGCGATTTGCGCAGGAAAATTAAGGAACATTAAAAGCCAGCGAAAAAACAAATGTGTCTTAGGAAGAGATTTAAAAACATCAATAGAATGCCTTGTTTGTGTTTAGCTATGTCACATTTAATCACATTTGACCCTTAAATACCCTGCAGTGACATATTTTCATGTGTTTAATTGCAGCTGTCCTGTTAATGTAGTTAGTCCTGTTAATTCACATGGGCGGAGCTTAGAACCTAATTATCTAATGTCCTCCTAATGTAGGATTTTGTCAGATTGTTAAAACTTGAGTTGTGTTGAGTTTATTCAACTTTTGAAGTGAAATATGTGTTCTATGGCTCAAAATAGTTTTTTTGACATGCTCCACATATTAGTAAAGCAAGTGGAAAGTGGTGTCCTGCTAATGTTGTAAACCGCAGGTTTGAGCTAAAGGGTCCTGCTAAACCACATCTACCAGTATAGGTGTGTGTGTGTGTGTGTGTGTGTGTGTGTGTGTGCTTTCGGGACAAAGCTGGTTCTGTTAAGGCAGTTTGACAGCTATGCGGGCAGGGACACACAAATGTACCTAAAAGCCTCTCACATTTGTCCTGGCAGCCTTCAAAGACACACGGGGACACTTCAAACACTTTTAATAATAGAATATATTAAATTATTTTGTAATTGAGTCCTAAAGTCTGATGAGGTGGGTGAGTACCATCTGTGGGTGGGTAATATCTACAATATTGGTCTTTGAAAACCGATCCGATATAAAAAATAATATGTCGATTATAGTCCATTTTATAATATTTATGTTTAGCTGAAAAAAAAAAGCTTTTTGGATGATGACTGCAAGTTCAGTGGATTCTGGAGAAGCTTTGCATAATGTGTTCAAATGATCCCTGGCCTTTTAACACTTCTATAGCCATGTTTCCATAAGCTTATTCGAAAATAGGAAGCGAATTATCAGAAATTCGCATTAAGACAAAGCGAATTTAGCCTGTTTCCATTTGCGAGTGTCATTCGAATTAGCGACGGTCGCATGAGTTGATCGGGCTGATTTTTTCAGACCTAACCGAGACGTGAGCACTGCACGTCTGACTGCTGTGACTCGATCACTGCACAGTGCACACTCATCCTGCAAGTTTCAACGTCCTCTGGAAGGTGGCTGATGTGCAAGCTCACAGCGCGGAGACGCGGATGCGAGCTGCTGTGAGCTTGTAGATCGGACACTTTTGGCACGCAACACTGTGTGATGAGGAAGGGTTAGCCACGGATGGCTTGACTCCGGGAGGTGAAAACGGGAGGAATGTACACACGGTCCGTGTCACTCCGTGTGTAACAAACAACCGGTTTATTTTGTGGGCTAACGCTATAGGCCTACAATGGACGCTAAGCGGCAGGAGAAAGTGTTAAGTTGGAGGACGATATGGACCCAGAACGTCATCATTTGTTCGCATTTATTGTCTGTCCCGTTTCCATTCACAAATGCGCATTTAGTTTATTCGATAAGGCCTCAAAATCCACCTCCTCCAAGCGGATAAAAGTTTTTGCGGGAAATCTTTGCGGTTTATTCGAATTTTGAAGTGTTTCCATAAAAAGAAATATGCGAATAAGACTAAATGCGCATTAAGAGGCTTTATGGAAACACCACTTTTGTCTTAAAGGAGTAGTTATATGTCTTCTATGTCTTAAACGAGTAGTTCACCCAAAAGAATTCCACCCCATTAGGCCTTGACTGAGATGTTTATGTTTTTGTTGCATTGAATGCATTCCTGAAACATTGATTTGATGAGCGTGTCATCACTCAATAGGAGACTCAACGAGACTCCTCTGCTGGTCATCAAATTATTGGCTAAAAAAAAACATGAATTCTCGGCTTCATGGGGTGTGTAATAGAAGTTATGCGTGTGACCTTTTTGAATGATTGGTTATTTTATTAGACAAAAATGGAGAACAGTACAAGTACAAATCAATTGAATGAATGGATATCTAACTAACTGAATTAAGCAACTTAAAAACTGCGGATAAGATGGCGAAGATGAAAGTGAAATATCCCTTTAAAGGAGTAGTTCACCCCTCCATGGCGTGCGTAATCAATAGAAAAGAAAGTTATTTTGGGGGTGAACTACTCCTTTAACTCATTTGATGCCCACGAGGTGTCAACGCGTCAATCTCTTTGATGTCTACGTGAGCCCATCGACGCGTTTGACGCGCTGTACAGTAAACTATACTGTACTGTCTACTGTACTTGGCTGATAAAACAAACTCCATTTCCCAAAATGCAGCGCGGGATCACGTGACCAGGAAGTGCTGTCTGCCTCGTTCACTGCCCTGTAAAGCTGCTGCACAAACATGCAGTTTTCTCTGGATCTTTTCTTTTTTTTCTTTTCACGTTCAAAACGTGGGCTTCTCTACCGGCCGTCACACAAACGCTGTGGCGCAGGATTGTTAAAAACCGGTCCTGACTGAAAGAAAAGATTTTCGCGAAATAAACAGGACATGCTTGGATTACATTTACTCAGATTACTTTTTCCGCCAGGACCTCGAAGGTAGGCAAAATGGCGGGTTGCCTTGGGCACCAGCAAATTAACCCTTGCATTCATTGTGGGCACCCGATGTGTTAATACTTCCTAGGGTTAAGCATCAAAACAAATACATCATCAACTTGCGACAGGTGTTGAGTAGGGATGTTCCTAGCGACTAATTTCACTGACGTGTACACGACAATTTTGTAACCGAATACTCGGATAAACGAAAATTAATTGATGAATTTATTTATTGACATTAACACGCAGAAAATAGCCAAAATTTTGCACATTTCAATCTATTAGGCTAAACCTCATTTGAACAAGATATCAAGAGTATATGAAAGCCTTTTAATAATGTTTATAGGTCTACTATTGGAATCTGCTCCAAAATAATTTATTACATCACCAGTGGCAGTGAGTGAGAGACGTAACCCTAAGTAGGTCAATTACCAATTAACAGCGCAGCGCAGCTCAGCGCACCGCAGCTGGACTGGCCTCGTCTGGTGAAGCGACCTGTTCATCTCTGTTACGTTAAACAATTATTTATGGCATTCGCAGCCAACTTGTGATTGAGACTACTTTCTCCATGTTCTCACCTCAAAATGGATTAACGGATCACACTGATGCAGCAGGCAATAGCCTACTGGAGCCGAGGTAACGGTGATTCACATCCAGTCGCCTTTATTGGATTTGATTTCTCCATCAAAGCACTCAGACAAACTTTACATCGTAGCAAGTTTTAACAGTAATGAATGATGAATGATGCTGCAGCTGCTCAATCACTCAATGTAGGCCTATACTCATGTTTAAGCAGCAGAAAGACCGACAGACAGACAGACAGACAGCTGCTGCTGCCGCTGAATGCTGCCGTCAGCGTGGTGCACCCGCTCTGGGTTATCGTGACCACTTATACCAGTGTGACAGTCAGGCTCCGCAAATCACCCATGGTAATTCTTAATTTGCTTATTTTACTTATTAAAGCAAACTTTTATTATTAAGAAATGACATTAATATGGGTGCAAGATGCAAATTTTGAATAAAGTTCATATCTCAACAATTAAAAATATATTTAATAGATTAAACGAATTTTATTTACAAACCGAATAGTGTGATCAGCCCCGTGTAGTCGGATAATCGAATAATCGCGCACATCCCTAGTGTTGAGTAAAAGATTAACCATTTCTAAAATAAATAAAATATTGAAGGTGTTTTTAATTTGAATTATAGAGGACAATTCTGATGTATTAAGGCATATGTGGCTTATTAGCCAGGGAAGTAAAATATATTTACATTGTTTTACTAATATGTTCATCAGGCCTAAAGAAATCAGGTAATAACAATACATTCTGCATCTGCACACAGATTTACAGTTATTGTACAACAGGTGTAAAGTAAACCCTACTGTATAAGTAGTGTTTACTAGTCAGAGTAAAGAGTGTGTAATAGACATAGTACATACTAGTTAGGGCGTAGTTGGGGTTTTCCAGCTCCATGCGTTGTAGTTGGGCTCCCAGATAGACCTGAAAACAAACACAACGTCCCACACTGAGAACTACACTTGACAACAATACAACACACTGAGAACTACACTTGACAATACAACAGCTACTACTAGCACTACTAGCAGGGACGTGCTGCGACACGTTGTGAGCTTGGAGGTCGGCTGTTTTCGATGCT
This sequence comes from Nannobrachium achirus, assembly GCF_963921795.1. NCBI lineage: Eukaryota > Metazoa > Chordata > Actinopteri > Myctophiformes > Myctophidae > Nannobrachium > Nannobrachium achirus. Next base: position 29,931,197 of record NC_137829.1, read on the forward strand.
TGATTTCTACACAGAGAGGGCAATTCTTTCAACATAAGATGCTGCATTCAAGTTCAGGAGAGTTTGGACAAGGCAATTCTCTTGAATGCTGCCTTCAGGTATGGCATGGAAAGAGGGCATTTGCATTTCTTTCACCATAGTAAAAATGGCATTCATGGTTCTGGAGAGGGCACTTTTTTTATAGACGGATAAAAGGGCAGGGGCTCAAGCCCCCTTTGATGTCTATGTGTGCACGTGCCTGACTACTAGTCTCCCCAGAGTTGTGCTGATACCTTGATGTCGATGCCTCTGGCCTCAGACGAGCTGTTGAAGAAGCGAGATGGAACTTTAGAGGCCAGGTCCGGTTCCTCTCGACCAAAACCCAGATTATATAAAATCTCTTCAGGATCCTCCTCATACAGGTCCAGCAACTCTGATACACTAGACAGAGACAGAGAGTGTGTTAGCTTTTGGTTGGATCACTAGAAATCATCAACATTACTGTTCCAAAACACTTCCATTCTAATTAACTGTACAAACAAATACACTATCACCACACCACAGACAGACAGACAGACAGACAGACACACACAGAGACAGACAGACAGACAGACAGACAGACAGACAGACAGACAGACAGACAGACAGACAGAGACAGTGGATTATGTGGTTGTGAAATTGTGAATAGTGTTACCTCACCAGACACACACACTGAATTATGTGGTTGTGAACTTGTGAATAGTGTTACCTCATCAGACGCGCACGCACGCGCACGCACACACACACACACACACACACACACACACACACACACACACACACACACACAGTTAATTGTGAGGTTTTGATGGGGTTGAAGGTGGATCTAAAGAGTGTCACTTACTGTTACTGTAACTACAGTAGTTAATAATAACATTATTATTGAATATTGTCTGAACAGAAGCAGAAAATATCTGTTGATAAACTTCACCATCTCCAGAAAACAAATAGGTCTTTACTAGAAGTAGCTAATTTCTTTACACGCATTTAAGCCAGACCTGGGCATTGTGCGGCCCTTTGGTTCACTCTGACTGCACGTGTAGGGTTATAGCAAATTACAAAATGAAGACATTTTCTAATTTTACTAATTTTATTAAGCTGCATTTATTTTATTTTTTGAGTGAATCAAAAGTGACAGAAATTCATATCCATATTTTAGACAAAGATACAATCTACACTCAGATATAGGCATTTAAAATAATAACAAATAAGAAGAGGGGTGTCTTGAATTGGAACTTGTTTAACGGTAACTAATGCTGCCAAATGTCTGTTTCCTCTCCCTTATACAACTTCAAATAAATTTTGTCCGCTGCCAGACTCAGACTTGAGGAGTAGCTGGCGTTATCAGCTCCTCGACTGGTCTGCACTTCTTACTGCAGTGTTTCCTGCGTTAATCTACGGAGGTAGACCTACTTGTCACAGATATTGATTGGTGTGTACAGTAGCTAACAACACAGTCCTGTGCGGACCGGCAACTGGCAGAATTTCTAGAAATGGGGATGGGACATAAATATTCAATTAAAAAAAAAAGCATTTAATTGGATGCAGAATTGGTGTAAACACCTCATCAACACTTTCTTCTTCTCTTTTGTTTTCTTCCAGGAAAAGACCATCTCTAAAATACAATCAACTAAATATAACTTTGTTTTGTCATCCTTGGGACCAGGTGATGTTCAGCACAAGACATACCTAGGGTTGTCACAATTATTACATAATTCTCTAATCACAATTATTTTGTCATAATCGCAATTATTTTGTCATAATACCAATTATTTTGTCATAATCGTTTCCATATTAAAACATTTTCATATATTTTCAAACATTTTCAAAAATAGTGGAAATAGCCGATTTACAAGCACACAACGCGTCGCATCACTATCAATGTTCTTTTTTAAGTAAAGTTGTCAAATATGTCAGTCATTTCTTATGTGTCATATCTGCCATGTGCAACTTCAAAGCCTAAAAGCCAAACAGAAATGTAAATGTCAACGAAAAAAACACAATTAAATAATCACAATTATTTGAGTGACAATTAAAGGTCATGTAAAATGTCATATCGTGACAGCCCTAGTTCGAACAGTAAGTATTCAGAATGTTAGTGCTTACTGTACAGGAAGAGAATGTTGACAGACATGAGCACTGTGAGCAGAAGGAAGTGTCTAGGAATGGAAACAGGCTGAGTCATCTAAAAACAACGTGCTATCACTACAATTGCGGGAACTGGAAGATTTTCAAATAAGCATAATACAACTGGTAGTTTTCCGACGAAGCAATCTGATTGGTTGAAACAATCATGTGACCGTGAGTATATTCAGCATATATTCTCTCATGAATGAAAGAAATTCGCTGCGCTGCTCGCAAAAAAAGCTGCCGGGGGCTGCCTGTCCCAGCACTATGCTAGTGGCTAGGCTAGCAGTTTCAAATGGGGGTCCGTGGGATAATATGTGTGTGTGTGTGTGTGTGTGTGTGTGTGTGTGTGTGTGTGTGTGTGTGTGTGTTAATGATGGGATCCTTGACCTGAAAAGGTTTGAGAACCACTGGATAAGTTTGTACAAAACAATAATGGCACTTTTCGACCGGCAAAGAACCGGTTTGGGTTCTTTCTCCCGCCTATGGGATGAACCAGAGGTTTCCACCGAGAACCGAGTTGGTTCCAAACCGTAAAATTGGTTCGGAACGGGAACCACAAAATCCTTGGTTCCTCTGGTTCAATCTGGTTCAATCTGGTGGAAACGCAAGCCAGTTCGTAAGAACGAACCAAGGTTCCAAGAAAGTTGAACGGCACTGGTTCTTGAACCAAGGTTCTTTTGGTGGAAAAGGCCCCTATGAGTGAGCCAATTGTTGGTTAGCTGGTTCAACTAGTGTAGAACTAGTTGGTTAGCTGGTTCAACTAGTGTAGAACTAGTTGGTTAGCTGGTTCAACTAGTGTAGGTGAGTTGGATAGCTGGTTCAACTAGTGTAGAACTAGTTGGTTAGCTGGTTCAACTAGTGTAGGTGAGTTGGATAGCTGGTTCAACTAGTGTATAACTAGTTGGTTAGCTGGTTCAACTAGTGTAGAACTAGTTGGTTAGCTGGTTTAACTAGTGTAGAACTAGTTGGTTAGCTGGTTTAACTAGTGTAGAACTAGTTGGTAAGCTGGTTTAACTAGTGTAGGTAAACTAGCTGGTTAGCTGGTTCAACTAGTGTAGAACTAGTTGGTTAGCTGGTTCAACTAGTGTAGGTGAACTAGTACAGGGTTTCCCAAACTTCTTTGTCTCAGGGCACCCCATAAATATTTGCGATGCGACGCGTTGTGTGCTTGTAGATCGGCTGTTTTCACTAGTTTTGTGCGACAGTCTTTTATGATGAAGCAGGGCTTTGCTTTACCAAAAGAGTACACATTTGAAACTTGGATACAAGGTTTCTGCCCGACAGTGACGATATTTTAGTGATTATGTTGCGAGGAAAACGTTGAGATAATAGCCATTTTGGTTAGAACTGACTGAAAATAACTTTGTACTTCAAGTTTAAAATGAACTTTTTTTTAATTTTTCAAGTGTCCAAATAACTTCCTAATATTATCAAATTATCTCTCGGCACCCCTGGACTGCTGTCACGGCACCCCAGGGTGCCCCGTCACCCACTTTGAAAATCCCTGAACTGGTAGTCAGTACTGACCTGGACACCTGGCTGCTCTTCCCTGAACCCGTAGAGTTCATACTCTGTCCTCTCAGTTTGAACTGGCTTCTCTTCTCCTGGGCTGCTACAACATAACTACACACACACACACACCCGCACACACAAAACACACGTGCACACACACAAAACACGCACATGGCACGCGTGCACACAAGCACGCAGAGGAGACACATACAAGCAATGTTAATAACAGAGAGAAGAGAAGAGAAGAGAAGAGAAGAGAAGAGAAGAGAAGAGAAGAGAAGAGAAGAGGCTCACCAGGTTGGCTCAGCTTTGGCCCTGCTGGACTGGAGGTGGTTAGCTGGACAGAGAAACAGAGAGGGAGAGAGAGCACTTTGTGAATTTGTTGTGACTTCCTGAATTTCAATTAGCAGCCTGGTTCGGCCTCTTGTTCTGACTGGAGCATTTTCAGGCCTTATTTGACCAATCATACTGATGTTATAAGCTTTTATAAACAAAAACCCCGACAACAAAATGCAAACATTCATTGCATCCTTTACCCTGGCTGAGGGGCTGATATAAAAAGGAACATTAGGGGGATACTGATAAGCTGTGCCAGAATGGACAACAACAACTATTGCCAAACGTGTCCAACCAGAAGTACAGGACACAGAAAGCTTTGGTAAGCCCATTCAGAATTAGTTAGATTTTTCTATCTCTCATATCTCCAAGTTTCAAATTTGTACATTGTTTCACAAAACAAAGCCCTGCTTCATCATACAAGGCCGTCACAGAAAAGTAGTGAAAACAGCAGATCTTGTAGATCAGCTGTTTTCACTAGTTTAAATCATTTTTAAAATGATAAATACAAAACAAAGGTTTTTGGACATAAAAGGTTTCCACCCGACAACAACGATATACAGAATGCATATGTGAAAGTAGGTAGGTGATTTTTGGAATGTTAGCAACATATGCAGTTGTGAACATACAGTAGGATATGTTATTTAGAAACATGAGCATCTCTATGCAATTGAGGCGGGGAGGGGGTAGCATTAGCAGGGAGGGAGGGGTGTAGTATTAACAGGTACAATGTTTCTTAAGGTGACGTTTCAAAGAGCAGTTTGAGCAGCTTGGGGACAAAAAGGTCACATATTTCACATGGTTCGACTGTAGCCTTCTACTTCCTCTACTTCCGGTCAGACACTTTGGGCAGGAGTTATTTATTTTCCAGGCTTTATCTCCTCGTGAGATGAAGATAAAAGTGGGAACGAGGTTAAGCATTGTGCCGATATGTGCCTTGGACTGACTACAGAATCTCTGCTTAATGACTGGGCCAGCAAGCCAGCAGCTCCTGCAGTGTTTTCAGTCTTACTGTTGGGACATTGAAGTTGGGATTGCCATCTTAACCTCACAGGCGAGTGAGGTTACCAGCCTATGAGCCAGCCCAGCCTTGCAAAACTACCAATAGCTGGCTGATAAACTATACGCCAGTGGTTGGCAATAGGCTGCCCACAGTCCAGAATAGGGATGGGACGATAAGCGATATTATCGTTTATCGTGATTAAAAAAACACTCACGATAATTGTATTGTGGAGATTTAATTTATCGTGATATCGTCCTCCGTCATGCACTGGGATCAATTAACCTTTTATTTGCAGAGCTGCATATCCGGTACCACTTAAACCCTCTATTGGTAAAACGTACTATGTAATATACGTACTTGATACAGTCTTTTTTTCACTCTCTACCAAATCTCTTTGCCAAAAAATAGCCGATCTACAAGCTCACAACTGCTATTTTTTGGCAAACATTCCGTCTCAGGATAATGGATGTTGGGGATATTTTAATTATCGTGATATCGTAAATCATGATTTCTTTGGTAACAATAATCGTGATTCGTGATAAGAGATTTTCATATGGTCCCATCCCTAGTCCAGAACTGTCCCCGCAGCGATAATAATATCTGGCCAGCCAGTTTATTTTGAGATGATGATGTATTGTAGCCTGACATTTTGTTTCACTCCATTATTCACTCTATTATTAGTCTGAACTTGCTGTCCTCCAATGCAATTTCTGGGATGGGCGTTGCCAAATAGGCAGTCTTCTGCGATTGGTTCACTGTCTGACCAACACAACAGTAGCAAAGCAGATGACATAGTGTTGTTATGTGGCTGGCTAGTGGCTAGCATGTTGCTTGCTAGTGCTACTTGCTAACCAAAGAAACAAGCAGAATAGGAGCACTACGAACTAGGAATGAAACACAACATAACATGCCTGCTACTGGTGTTTCATAGCGAGATCGATACGATCGCATATTACTGCGACGGGCGACGCGATGTGCGGTACGGTCTGGCGGCGGCACTTCTTTACTTGGAAACGCACATGAGTTCTGGGGAAAACCACACCCACACTGATCACAAGACTCTGATTCACGACGCTGATTCGCCGTACGGATTTTCGAACGAGGAAAGCCTCTTCAATGAGAGCACTTCTAGACCCCTGAATCGCCATTTTTTTTTAAAGGGGTGTGGCTAGCGATTCAGGGTCTGGAACTAGGCTAATGATGATGATAATTTGATGACGTTCATTTCCAGTACCATCTTGTATTAGTGAGATAAGTTGGTCTCACTTTGGTTGCTGTAGTCTGTTGGATGTATGGGGCTGTAGTCTGTTGGATGTACGTGGGGGCTGTAGTCTGTTGGATGTATGGGGGGGCTGCCTTGTTTTGACACAAAAATGTAGTTCCCCTCGTTTACCAGTAGGGCTGTCACAATTATTACATAATCGTCTAATCACAATTATTTGACATAATCGCGATTATTTTTTTATTAATCGCCATAATCGTTTCCATGTTGAAAAATGTGCATATATATTTTTTTTAAGTAAAACATTGTGGAAATAGCAGATCTACAAGCTCACAACGCGTCGCTGTAGATCTGCTATTTCCACTATCAATGCTCTTTTTTAAGTATTAAGTTGTCAAATATGTCAGTAATTTCTTTGTATATTTAGGTTATGTGTCATCATATCTACCATGTGCAACTTCAAAGCCTATAAGCCAAACAGAAATGTAATTGTCAACAACAAAAACACAATTAAATCATTAAGCGCAATTATTTTAGTGACAATGAATCGTCATGTAAAATGTCATAATCGTGACAGCCCTATTTACCAGTAGAGCGTCACATAACAGGGCTTGAAAAGGCCATTTCACCTAAATACACAAAGCCGATGTGTTGTGTTGCACAATCCAACTTACTGCACATCAGTCAGCCTGCTGACAGAAGGCCCTTGAGATGAATAGAATCTAATAGAACTAATGGATGGATGAATAGAGTGTAATAGACGCTCGTTATTCTATAAGAGAAGAGCCAGCAAGCTGAAACAGCGCCGCAGCTCAATAACATTCCACAACAAGCAGGAGAATGATTTCGTTTTGAGGTAGATTGAGCTGATGTTGGAGTGAGAAAGAGAGAAGTAGGGATGGGACGATACGCGATATTATCGTTTATCGCGATAAAAAACACTGACGATAATCATATCGTGGAGATATAATTTATCGTGATATCGTCCTCCGTCATGCACTGGGATCAATTCACCTTTTATTTGCCGAGCTGCATCCGGTCAGAGATGGGAAAAGTACTTGCATTCTGTACTTAAGTAGAAGTAAAAGTACTTGTGAAAAAAACGACTTTGGTAAAAGTAAAAGTACTCCATTCAGATAATTACTCAAGTAAAAAGTAAAAAGTACAGGCTTTGAAAAGTACTTTTAAAGTAAAAGTAAAAGTATTTATACCGTATGTTTCTGTGCAAAGCCAATAGAATTTGAAGGATATTAAACTTAAAAGATCCCCACCAAACACACGTCTTAAAACTGGCCCAGGATTGGTTTCCTAACTATGATGTGAAATCTAAATACAGCAAAGGTTTTCTACCTTTTTAGACTGAGTACCACTTATATAAAAAATATATAGGCCTATACATATCCCACGATCCCAAAAAATTGTAGTCAGTAACGCAATCCGATTACTGCAATTTTAAAAGTAACTACTAGTTACTTTCAGTTAGTCGATTTATGATGACTGTTAACAGTTTTATCATAAAATATCTAATTTTAAAGAATCACATACTGGATAACACAATAGTCCACTTGTACACATACTGTAATTCACACAAACTACTTAGCTCCTTTCGGAACCCCTCACTCCACTGCTACGCAGCTCGGAGCTGCGTAGCAGTGAAGTGAGGGGTTCCGAAAGGAGCTACAAACTACTGCATGTTCAGAAAATAGAATAGGTTAGATCAGTTTCTCAACCTTATTTTTTTACCAGTAGGCCTACCACTCAAAAAATATTTGTCTCTCCAAGTACCACCATATGATGTTAAAATACAGTAGCGTACACCTTCCCCATCCTATTCATAGACAGGCACAGTACACAGAAGGCAAAAGTATTCCTACAAACAAAATAAAGAAAAACTAATAGCTTTATATCCAAATGACTGGTACTTTTTAAGCAATGGCCAAATGTATAATGTACATATACTGTACTGTAGGCATATATAAGAAATAGATGTATTGCTGAGAACGACCAGCATCCGTTCTCCCATCAAAAATTAAATAAAATCATGTTTTACAATCCATAACCAGCCTCGATACAAGACTGTCTTGATCCGAGGCTAAACAAGTGAGAAGCACCAGTGCCCACCAAGTTACACCCCTTTTTCATGGGACCCCCAAAATGACACTTATTAGCCCATGGACCACCAAGCATCACTGCTCAACCATTTTAATTCCAAGGACCCCCAGTTTGACATGCATTAGGCTACAGACCCCCATTTATTGGGTAAAATCAATGTTAATTTAACTCTGGGAGTGTACACTGTGAGAGTTACAGACCCATTGTCCATTTGTTTCCAAACTAGCATTTAGCTGCAAGGTGGTGCATTTCAATTTTGTACACTCTACAGATCCATAAGGGTCCATTTGGTTTCTTAACTATCATTTAGCTGGGGACCCCCTGGGTTGGAACTCCCTCAAGGACGCCTGTAGGTCCCCGGACCCCACTTTGAGAACCAATGGCTTAAACAAGCCACTTTATAAGAACTGCCTTTTGCTTACCGTTTTGTAGAAATAGCGTGTGTAGCCCATAGGTGTAGCCTTCATCATGCATATCTCCTTCTGCCTTGTGTTGTGTGCAGTTTTCCTTTCAGATGTTGTAAATATTCCATAATCGCCACTGAACCTATTTGTTGGTGTTAAACTTATCAGTGCTGCCATTGTAATCAAAGGCAGATACAGCGTTCCTAAATCAGATTATTGGCTTTTATTTCCCAACAGAAACGTAATAAATAACCACTGTTTTCACCCAACTTTCTTCACGTTGAATAAAAACAACAACAGTCAGCCGGACAGTATCCCATCCAATCACAGAGAGGGATGCGTGAAATAGGAGTAATTGATTGGCTGTGAGACGTTACATGCGGAAATGGTGTCAGCAGACCATAGAGTATATCAGCAGACTTACAAATTCACAATGCGTTGCAGTTGGCCGCGCTGTGAGCTTATAGATCTGCTATTTTCGATGCGCACCACCGTCTTAGCACCACCGTCTTACGACTGAACATAGCATAACATGCTGGAGTTCCCTGAACTCCAGCATGGATCCGCTTACGACAATGCTACTGGTATTTCTACTTGAGTATTTTATTGTTTCGTTTCATCTGCCGTGCAGCGGCGCAACATTCATTTAAAAAAAAAAGTAGCGAGCCTGTTTTGAAAATGTAACGGAGTAAAAGTACAGATACTTGTGTTAAAATGTAACGGATAAAAGTAAAAAGTACCCAGAAAAATAAATACTCAGTAAAGTACAAAGTACTGAAAAATGTACTTCGTTACAGTAACGAAGTATTTGTACTTCGTTACTTCCCATCTCTGCATCCGGTACCACTTAAACCCTCTATATAATTGGTAAAATGTACTTATAACGTATTTGATACAGTCTTATTTTTCACTCTCTATCAAATGTCTTGGCCAAAAAATAGCCGATCTACAAGCTCACATGAGCTTGTAGATCTGCTGTTTTTTGGCAAATGTTCCGCCCCAGGATAATGTTTTTTAGGGATGTGAATCTCGACCACTGAGGCGATACGATACGGACCTCGATACACTGCCAGCGATACGATATAATTGCGATACATTGAAATCCTACCGATACGATACATCGCGATCCACCCCTGTTCCCGATACGATGCGATACGATTCACGATTCACCACGATTCAAGCCCAAATCCCAAAATTTACAAAACATAGCGACTAAAAATTTATGAAATTTAAATTCAAGGCAATTTATTGTTTCACTGTAGTACTAGGCTCTGTCTAACAACCCAACATAGGCCTATAGTATTCTGGGAGAACACAAAGCTGCTGGCTATTGTAGAATTGTTTCATAACTAATCATATAGAAGGCCTATGTCATTATTAGTAGGCCTATATGTCTTCAACTGGGAGTCAGGGACCCCAATCCAGGGTTATTACAGGGGGCCTGCCAAATATTTGTGTGATACAGTAGGCTATAATGCCTAGCCTACAGCGAAGGTCCCTGCTTGATCTCTGTCTGAGCTAAGGGGTCCTTGACCTGAAAAACAATAAAGTCCCTCCCTGGTTTGTATTATTATATAATATTATATTATATTATATTATATTATATTATATTTAATCCAGGATTAAGGATAATTTAATTTTTATAGCCAAAATGTTTTAAAACAGATCTACAAGCTCACAGCGCGTCGCAACCACGACGCATTGTGAGCTTGTAGGTCTGCTATTTTAGGTGCGACACCCTTGTACTGCGATGTATAAATTAGGCTTCTTTCAAGTGAGAGAGTTGCTTGCATCAACAGGAAAGTTGTAGAACAGTGACAAATACTTTGTTTTAAACGCAAGCAGTAGTCCTACAACACCCAGCAACATTGTTGTTGTGTGTGTGTGCAGTTAATATAGCGCAGAAGATGATCTCAATCAATTGTCCGTCGGAGATTCGCTAAGAAACGGCTGTTGATTACATATCACTCGATCAGCCTGTGCTACTCTGTGACAACAATCAGCGCAGCGGACTTGGATGATATAAAGCTAAGTACTGTACAACTAATCTTGCATCTTTTTAACCTGTGGGGCTGCTAGTTCGTCTGTGTTGATTCACTCGTATTTCGCTGCACTGTCTGTCTCCCTGGTTGCCTGCATGCAGAGTGCAGATGTTGTCCGTCTGTCCGAGTCGCAGCTCGCGTTAAAGACTGGCTTTTGGGGAGGGGGTTGAACGGCTGATGATGGTGCATTCATGGCGCCTCGGAAACACAGGATATAATGAAATACTATAATGGAAGAACCGATACAATCGCGGAATTTACCGATCCAGACACTCACGGTACGATCCATCACGATTTCGGCCGTCTATTGTACCGGTACACACTGAATGAACCGATTCAACCGTATCGCGGACGTTTGTATCGCGATTACGATCCGTACCGGTATATCTTCGCATCCCTAATGTTTTTTGATTATCGTGATAATATCGTAACCTGTGATTTCTTTTCTCACAATAATCTTGGTATGACATTTTCATATCGTCCAATCCCTTGAGAGAAGCTGTTCAAACATTCACATTGTGTGAGCGCCTGTGTGCAGGCTGCCGTTCCAACTGCTCTGTGTGTTTCTGTGTGAGTGTCTCTCTGTGAGCTTGTTTTCTTCCTATAAGGGGACTTTTGTTTCCTTGCTCTGTTATATATCCTATGGATATGGACAATGTATATCGTCGCAGCAATAGCCTCGTTTACTCGAGAGGGGATCTGCTCGCGCTACGGAGAATGGGACACGCCGGCTCGCGTCACCAAATCCCCGGGGAACTGAAGCGGAGGTACCGGGGCTGCAGAGCCGGCGCTAAAGTAAAGACTGGGATAACAAACAGCAAACGGCGGAGGTATAAACCATCCATTCCCTCTGTGTTGATGGGGAATGTGAACAAACTCACCAGTAAGAAGGTGGATGAGCTACGAGGATTAATCAAGACGCAGAGAATATACAGAGAAAGCAGCCTGATCATATTGACGGAAACATGGCTAACTAGCCTCCAACCTGACACCAGTGCGGAGGTACCGGGATTCAGTCTTGTGAGGGCGGACAGAGACCTCAAAGTGACTCGCAAGTCTAAAGGTGGGGGTCTTTTACTGTACGTTAATAGCAGATGGTGTAACCCGGGCCATGTGACTGTGAAAGAGATCATCTGCTCCTGTGATATAGAGCTGTTAGCTGTTAGCCTAAGACCCTATTATGTACCTAGGGAAATATCACACGTTATTGCCGTCTGTGTTTACATACAGCCGAGGGCTGACGCAGGGGCAGCGTGTGAGACGCTATACTCAACCATAGCTAGGCTACAAGCACAGCATCCAGACTCCTTCATAGCCATATCAGGAGATTTTAATCATGTAACCCTTGATGGGACACTCACAGCTTTTCATCAGTTTGTGGACTGCCCAACTAGAAAAAATAGGACTATTGATCTGCTGTATGCGAACCTCAAGGAGGCATACACGGCCACCCCCCTGGCCCAACTGGGAAAGTCTGACCACAATATGGTCCATCTACAGCCCCAGTATGTTCCATTAGTCCAAAGGCAGCCTGTTAAAACACGGTCTTTTAGGAAGTGGACGCCTGAAGCAGAGGAGTCCCTCAGAGACTGTTTTGAGTCCACTGAGTGGAGTGTTTTGCAGGACCCACACGGTGAGGACATCGAAGGTCTGACAGACTGCACAACGGACTATATGAACTTTTGTCTGGATGTGGTTGTTCCGGTCAGGACAGTGCGCTGCTTCGCCAATAATAAACCCTGGGTAACCAGTGAGGTGAAGGCTGCCCTGAACAGGAAGAAGTGGGCTTTCATCAACAAAGACCAGGAGGAGATGAAACGTGCACAGCAGGAACTTAAGCTGGTCATGAGGAGGGCCAAGGACGCCTACAGGAGCAAGGTGGAGAAGAAGTTGAAGGAGAACAACATGAGGGAGGTGTGGCAAGGCATGAAGACCATCACGGGCCTTAAACAGGGGGATGGTGGTGTGGTGGAGGGGAGCAGTGAGAGAGCGAATGAATTTAACACCTTTTTCAACCGCTTTGATTCCGCTCCTGCCCCCCCCACCCCCCACCAAGCCCCACGTCCCACCTCTCTCATGTCCCCTATTGTCCATACCCTGTCCCCACCCCCACCCCCCTGCCCACCCCCTCCCCCCTTCACCCCCGCTCTCCCCCCCTGCCTTATTACAGCGGAACAGGTCAGAGGAGAGCTGAGGAGAATTCAGCCTAGAAAAGCGGCTGGCCCTGACAGAGTGTGCCCAAGGCTACTTAAGGCCTGTGCCACTGAGCTTGGGGACCCTCTTGCTCACATCTACAACCTGAGCCTGCGCCTGGGGAAGGTTCCTACACTGTGGAAGACCTCGTGTATCATACCGGTACCGAAGAAGGTGCGTCCCGGTGAACTGAATGACTTCAGACCTGTGGCGCTGACTTCTCACCTCATGAAGACTCTGGAGCGGCTGATCCTCCACTCTATCAGACCCCAGGTGCAACATGCTCAAGATCCCCTGCAGTTTGCCTACCAGGAGAAGGTGGGGGTGGAGGATGCTATCCTCTACCTACTCCATCGGGCTTCCTCATACTTGGACGACAACAGTGGTGTTGTGAGGATATTATTCTTTGACTTCTCGAGTGCCTTCAACACCATCCAGCCCCCCCTGCTACAAGATAAACTGACCGGCATGCATGTTGACCCACAACTTGTAAACTGGATCACAGACTATCTTACTGACAGACCACAGTATGTCAGATTGAGGAACTGCACCTCTGACACTGTGATCTGCAGCACGGGAGTCCCCCAGGGGACTGTGCTGGCCCCCCTTCTCTTCACCCTGTACACGGCAGAGTTCAGACACTGCTCGGAGATGTGCCACCTGCAGAAGTTCTCCGACGACACTGCCATCGTCGGGTGTATTAAGGGGGGGGAGGAGGGGGAGTACAGGAGGGTAATTGAGGACTTTGTGGGCTGGAGTCAGCTGAACAAGCTACAGCTCAATGTTTCCAAGACTAAGGAGATTGTTATTGACTTCCGGCGAACCCGCCCCACCCCACAGCCAGTTTCCATCGGGGGGGTGGAGGTTGAGGTGGTTGAGACCTACAAATTCTTGGGTGTTCAAATTGACCACAAGCTGGACTGGTCAGTAAATACAGACTGCCTTTACAAAAAGGGTCAGAGTAGGCTGTATTTCCTTGGGAGACTGGCCTCATTTAACATCTGCAGGAAATTACTGCAGATGTTCTATCAGTCGGTGGTCAGTAGTGTGCTATTCTATGCTGTGGTGTGCTGGGGAGGAAATGCCAGACAAAGGGACACAGGTAGATTGGACAGGCTGATCAGGCGGGCTGGCAAGGTGACAGGGGCCGAGCTGGACTCGGTGGTGGCAATGGCAGAGAAAAGGACTCTGGCCAAGACATTGTCCATACTGGATGATGTCAGCCACCCGCTGCACACAGTACTTTACTCCCAAAAGAGTAAATTTAGCAATAGGTTTAAATCCCTATCATGTAAAACAGACCGATATGGGAACTCCTTTATCCCAAGGGCCATTAGGATCTATAATGAAGTACTGGGGGGGAGAGGAGACGGGCGGGGGTTGGCTAGTTAAATCCTTTTTTATTTTTTATTTTGCTACTATAGTTCTTAGCTATGTCTTATTTGAATGTTTTGTTTTATTCCCTTTTAATTAGTGACTCCTATACTCTTTTAGATTTTTATTGTGCTATGTTTTCTTTTTCACTGATGCATTGTTTTTATATGTTCATCATGCTCTTTTTATTGATTGATTAACATGTGTGAATGTACTGCACTGGAGCTGTTGGACAAAATGAATTTCCTTCGGGATCAATAAAGTATTTATCTATCTATCTATCTATCTATTCAGCAGGAATAAACAATTTGACTGCTACTTAACCTTAACCCTGGACTAACACATACCTGCCTAACCGTAACCCAACCCATACATTAGCCTTAAGCCTAACAAAGACATGCCTAACCTTAAACCTTAGCATTATTAATACTGCCCCAACCCGGGAATCCCGGGGAAAAAGCCGTTGGTCCAGGCCACTGCGCCAGAGAAACCCGAGAATTTAATTTGATTTCATTTATAAAAAATAATCCAAAATCGGATCGCCGATCGGCGGCCCAGTATTGCCCAGTTTGTTTACTTCCGGGTTAGGACCCGGAAACGCATTTTTGTGTCGGAAGAAGCCGTTTCTCTGTACTCTGTTTCTTTCCGTTTGTTTACTTTCTAAACACTGCTGAGGCAAACTGAAGAACGCATTTCACATGCATTTTTTTTGTGTTCACGAACAGCATGCACACGCGTCGTAAGATCATATCGTGCAATGGACGTGGTTGAAGGGCAAATTTGTAGACTTTTTACATGAATTCTCCTCAGAAAGTCCTGACATAATTTAATTTCCCCATCATGTGTTCTGTGTGTTCCCAGGAGCTCTGCACACACATACGACCTCCTCACAATACAACAATAGGATGCTGACCTTTGAGCAAAGGTTCTGGGTTTATTCCAGCCACTGCCAAGTCAGCATAATGAGTAACACAGCTTGGGTAACTGATGGTAGGTGTAGTGCTCCACCTCAATGTCTAGCACATTGTGAAGCCGATGAGACACCTTCGCTGCTCGGCCACTTCGACCTACTTACTGTACTTGCTCTGCGGTGCGATCATTTGTGTGTAGGGAGTGGGCGTAAGAGAGAGAGAGCAACAGAGAGACAGAGAGAGAGAGAGAGAGAGTTGTGGTCAGAGTAGAGTTAAATTAGCTGGCCTGTGACCATGCAAATGGATGCCATGTATCTGTTCATCCCAAATATCTATCTTATCATCCCCAAATGCCTAGTCTTGGGTGGGTTAGTACTTCAGTACTGTACCCGTTAATGTATTATTCCTCTAAAAAGGGAACAGTCATGTGACCTTAACCGTTAAGGAGGGCAACGAAATGACTCTCTACCGCGTATGCCAGAACAATTTATGTTATTTTACTATCCAGCAACTAGGGGTTCAGAGCCTTGCACAAGGACTCTTCCACACTAACTCTGGGGGAGCCCGGGATCAAACTGGGCAGCTTTCGCGAACCCTCCGTGTTCTAATGACGGTTTCTCTACCCCTGAGCCACTGCCGTCCCATCAACATATTTATGTCTATGTTCTCCTCTTACCCCTCTATTCTCTTCCTACATCCTTCTTCCACCCCTCTTCTCCTTATATTCCTCCCAACTTTCTACTGCCTTTTTATATTATTATTATTATATCTTATATTCCTCCCAACTCCTTGTGTCCATCTTTTCTTCTTTTCTACAGCCTTTTTCCTCCCTCTATAGCCTACCTCCTCCATTTCACTGTTACATTCCAACACACTGGTACAGTCTAAACTCATTAGCGTCTATTGAGCAAATACATCTCACTCAGCTGGATGTATGGTTGTGTGTGTGCGTGCTATACTAACCATGTCCTGTCTTGTTTGCGGGGAATGTAAACATAATCTTATAAGTACAGTCTGACACACGCATGACTGCCTGTGTGTGTATGTGTGTGTGTGTGTGTGTGTGTGTGTGTGTGTGTGTGTGTGTGTGCGCGCGTTGCGTGCGTTCTAACCTTCAGCTCCCAATGACAGGTCATCTTCAAAGCTACAAGCATTCCTCACCAATCCTGTTAACACGAAAAGTAACACGTTACACATGTGTATGTCTATATTAGGGCTGTCACAATTATTACATAATCGTCTAATCGCAATTATTTGAGGTAATCGCAATTATTTTGCATAATTGTCATAATCGTTTCCATTTTTCTTATATTTTCAAAGATTTTCAAAAACAGTGGAAATAGCAGATCTACAAGCTCACAACGCGTCGCATCGCGACACGTTGTGAGCTTGTAAAATGACTTTTGATGCCCCCAACATGACTTTTTTTTCTATTGATTAGTCACGCCATGGAGACTAGAGTTCAATAATATTTTTAGTTTTTTGTCGCATTCCTAAGACAAAAATGTGATAACAATAAATGTACCCCCATTCGTTCCAGATGGGGACCCGTTTCAAAACGGGTCCCCATCCGGAATCAATGGGGGTAAATTTACTCTTATCAAATTTTTGTCTTTGGCATGAGTAATCAATAGAAAAAAAGTCATTTTGGGGGTGAACTACTCCTTTAATCGCAATTATTTGAGTGACAATTAATCGTCATGTAAAATGTCATAATCGTGAAAGCCCTGGTCTATATTCGTATATGTATGCATGGGAGCACAGCGCACACACACACACCTTTAGGAGGACAAATGTTCTGATCGTCTAGAGACGCACCTAGAGGAGTCCTGACAGACAGACAGACAGACAGACAGACAGACAGACAGACAGACAGACAGAGATCACATTAGAAAAAAAGTCTCTGCCTATTATTTAATATAGTCATAAATATCACGCTCTGTGTCAAACATTTTGAATAGGACAAGTATAGTAACAACTGGTACAAAATGAATGATAATGTATTAAATTATTAGTATAGTATTATTAATAACTAGTATAACAATATATCTAGTATACTCAAGTTAACTGTTATAATAATGAGTAACTAGTATAGTAATAACTAGTCAAATTGACCTGGAATTATTTTATACTTTAACTATTGAAAAATAGCAGACCTACAAGCTGACCACGCTTGCAGATCTGCTATATTTTTGAAAAGTAATGAAAATTTGTGCAAATCTTTGAATATAAGTAATTCTAAAGCGAACATATATATTTTGAGATGGGGGTCCACGGCCAAATACATATCATTTTGGGGGTCCTTGACATGAAAAAGTTTGAGCAACACCGACACTGAAACAGGTATTTTCAGAAACCTACAGTATGTTAGGATTTAGGAGACATTTATAGAATCGGGTCAATATATTCAAAGACTTGCTCAAATTGTCATGACTTTTAAAAAATAGCAGATCTACAAGCTTGCAGCGCGGCACTCGGTGCTGCGCTGTGAGCTTGTATATCTGCTATTTTTCACTACTGTAGTTAAAGCATAAAATAATGCGTAATAATGCGTTCGCTGTCTAAATGGGTATAAGAATTATAATGAAAATATTATAGTATAATATAACAACTAGTACAATAATGACTAGTATGAAGTGTGTGCATGTGCTGACTCACCTGTGTGACAATGAAACAACATTAGGCACCTGAGCGACCGACAGTTCTATGCTAACACTAGGAGAGCATTAAACTAACACTGGAACCGACTATAGGGTAAAACATGTCAGCGTTACGCTAGGCTAACGTTGGCCAATATTAGATTAACCAGGAGTGATGTTATTATAAGGCTACAACGATGTTAGGCTAAATGCCATATGGAGGAGGAGGTAGCGTAGCGCTACGTACGCTAGACCAACACAGTCGAGCAGTGCTGACTGAAGCTAACCTGTTGTACAATCAGCACTGCCCTTATCTGGAGGGCAAACTCCACACACACACACACACACACACACACACACACACACACACACACACACACACACACACACACACACACACACACACACACACACACACACACACACACACACACACACACACACACACACACACACACACACACACAAATTTTTTTCTCACTCAACATCGGCTATTTTCACAATAGAACTGTGTTATACAAAATGTAATGCCTCAACTCTTAGTGCTCGTCAGGGTGGGGGGTCCCCAGTTAAAATATGATTATTTTTGAGGGGTCCCCAGTTAGAATATGATTATTTTGGGGGGTCCCAAGTTAAAATATTATTATTTTGGCGGTCCAAAATAATAATATAATAAAACACAATAAGGCGACAATTTCTGTGTTACTATTTACACCAGCCCCCATGATAAGTCAAAGATTGTGGTGCATCTTGGAAATGAGCTTATTGTGTCTAAAAAGACATACTTGGGGGCATACATCCAAATCAAAATCGTTAAAATCACTAAAACGATAGAAGGAAGCAAATTAAAACATTTTAACACTCATCTTTTCTTTTCTCTAATGACCATCTAAATGATGAACCCTTGTAGTAAAAAAACAAAGTTGTCCTTTAAAATATGATTATGTGGGGTCCCCAGTTAAAATATGATTATTTTAGGGGTTGCGGCCTGAATAGATTGAGAACCACTGCTATACAGTAGCTCCCTGGTTCTCATCAGTGGTTTGGCGTTTCTCCAGCTAAATGAGTCAATATGAATTAGTATATCAATATAGATGATTAGAAACTATATATATATATATACAGTAGCATAATAAATAACAAATTACCTGCATTCATTCAACCAGCTGGCGATCTTATTAGGAACACGACCTAAGACACACACACACACACACACACACACACACACACACACACACACACACACACACACACACACACACACACACACACACACACACACACACACACACACACACACACACACACACACACACACACACACAGTGTGTTTATTAAGCCCACAATGTGGGAACAATATCCCGGTGCGCTATAAACAAATGGATTTACCAATGGGCTAAAACACATTAGATAGCGAAAACTATAGAAAGTCATGACTGAACCTTAACTTAACAATAAAATAATATAATTACTTACCCTGCAATGCAAGAACATTGTTGTTCCGTTATGTGTTGATCCACAACATTAATGGACAAGACGTGGGGTGGCTGACTTTTGCATTGCGACCGGTGAGCTTTCGCCTCGATTTTAAATACTTTGTCATTACTCCGGTGACAGATAATAGTGTGTATGTATTTTTCAAATGCATATTGCAATCCTTTCTGCCTTGTTCTCTCGGATATTTCCGAACCACTACTCCAGAAATGTGCTATGATTTCTTTGGGTATGTCTTGAACTGCGATGCACGCCGCCATGGCAAGTCACCTGCCTTAGTAACCTGTTGCTAACGTGGCATTGGACAAGGACGGGTTTAGGAGGGGCATAGCGACTGGCTCATTCCATTCAGGCGTTCATGAGATAGCAGACATTATGTTGTTTTCATATGTAAACAAACATGGCTGACATGTTTGAAAGATGGGGTTTGTATGGGGGTCAAACATGCAATTTCGCGATCGCGATCATGCCTAGTGGTTAGAAGGAGGTCCCAAAAAAATGGGGGGCAGCTAATGAGCTAAGAGTTATGCTGTTGTAGTGGGAGGGGGCAGCCAATGAGCTAAGAGTTATGCTGTAGTAGTTGTTTTTATGGTTACAGGTTTGAGAAGCACTGGCAGGTCTCACCAGGGTCCTCAGACGGAGCATGGGTCCGGGGGTCCTCGGACGGAGCATGGGTCAGGGGGTCCTCAGAGGGAGCATGGGTCCGGGGGGCTTCGGGGGGGTCCTTGGAGGGAGCATGGGTTCGGGGGGCTTCGGGGGGGTCCGTCCACAGAGAGTCTCTGCTTTGAGCCCAGGCCTTCCGCTTCAAGCAGGCTTCCCGCCACTCCCCCTGGCCCCGCCCACTATCCCCTGGCTCCACCCACTCACGGCCTGCAAGCCAATCAGAAACCACCACGAGTCAAGAGCCAATCAGAAACCACAACCAGTCAAGAGCCGATCAGGAACCACCACCAGTCAAGAGCCAATCAGAAACCACCACCAGTCAAGAGCCACAACAGCCGTTTTTGTATGTATTTTACACTTCAAACAACTATGTCTTGCAATTCTTTTTGAAAATAGACAATCTATAAGCTCAACGTGATGAGACACATGATCGCCTATTTTCAGCATGTATTAACTTTTTGGAAATATTTGTATAATATGGATAGTTTTTTTTATTAACTTATCGATTTGTTTTTTATTACCAATTACATTTTATTACCAAATAAATTAATTAATAATTAGTAAACTAAACATCAATATATCGTTGCCGTTTTCATTTTTTTTTTGTTTTTTCGCCAATTAACGCCCTACTTGATCATACTACAGTGTCACACAAAAGCATTAAAAGTAGCAGATCTACAAGCTAGAAATGCGTCGCGAGGCAAGATCTTTTGCCATTTAGCAATCCTGCATTTGAATCCTGAAAAGTAAGAGTTTTGAACAGTATGCGGTTTCCACTAGGGATGGGACGATAAACGATATTATCGTTTATCGTGATAGAAAACACTCGCGATAATCGTATCGTGGAGATTTAATTTATCGTGAAATAGTCCTTCATCATGCACTGGTTTTTCACGATTTAATTTATCGTGAAATCGTCCTCCGTCATGCACTGGGATCAATTGACCTTTTATTTGCCGAGTTGCATATCCGGTACCACTTAAACCCTCTATTGGTAAAAGGTACTTATAATATATTTACTTGATACAGTCTTTATTTCACTCTCTACCAAATCTCTTTGCCAAAAAATAGCCGATCTACAAGCTCACAACGCGTCGCTGTGGGATTGTAGATCTGATATTTTTGGGCAAATGTTGTGCCCCAGGATAGTGGATGTTGGGGATATTTTGATTATGGCGATAATATTGTGAATAACGATTTCTTTGGTCACAATAATCGTGACATGAAATTTTCATATCGTCCCATCCCTAACTGTACCTACCTTGTACAGTACCTTGTAATCCAACAACTGCAGAAGCAGTCTCCTCCATGTGTCTCTGTCTGTCTGTCTGTCTGTTTCTCTGTCAGTGAAGCGACAGACTGGTTTGTTGCAGCGTGGAGTCACACACCTGAGGACGAGAGAGGAGAGATCATCAAGACTGTGTTTGTGTCACATTTCTTAACTCATCCAGTGCCCGGAATCTCCACTAGAGGGCGCCTAGTGGCCAGAGAATCCACCATAGACATACGCTGTATATGCACAAGCCGTGCGCAGCCATGACGCGCCTGAACACTTTCCTTTGTGTCATGAACAGGAACAGGATGAAGTTAGCTTGAAGTTAGCTATTGGCTACCACTCATTTTAGGAGCCCAATTTTCGGTGATTTAGCCGTGATTAAACCTTGCGCCCCTCATAGAAAGGCATAGAACAGAGAAAATGAGCTCTAAAGATCCTGGATTGCATTGGAGTGGACGGCAAATATCGGCGGTGCGACGCTCTCGCGGGCCGATGTAAACAAATCGCGGCCGGCGGCCGGCTCGAAAATTTAGCCCGGTGCTTCGGTAAGGCCTCTGTGTGTTTAAATAATTTTATATAAAAAGCCGAACTAGTTTGGGATCCGCACCCCGGACGATAAAAGGCCGAAATAAAGCCAAACTAGTACGGGATCGGCACAAAAAGAGTTAAAATGTTTTATCCCACGATTGTGCAACCCATTTTTCACCCGGTGTCAATATAATGTAATCCTGGGCGCTGCTCTCCCTCTGCCGACCTGGGGAGAGCAACGGACTGACCTCGGGCTGTCACTATTTACCCTTTGTCAGCCTTCTGATTGGTCCCTGATTGGCCAACCAGAGAAATCATTCTCTTTTGCTACCGGGGGCGGAGTTATGCAGTGGGACAAAAATTTATATTTATTTATATTTTTATTTTATTTTTTGCTTTGTCATGATAAATAGGAAAAATTTTGAACAAAATAGAGTGAATACACAGTGAATATTTGTTGAAATTACAAAATAAATCGCTATGTGGATTACTAGTCTTGCATAGAAGTCTCCTATAGACACTGCATTGTGCGGTGATGCGCGGTACGGCCACGATGCGGTACGGCGCGGCGCGGTCATAGCGATTTTGATGAGTATAATGAATAAGCTTCAAAAAACTAGTTCACATGAACGATATCTATGTAACTAAGAGATTCGATTGGTACATATATTTTAAATGGGCAGAATTACAATTAAAATACATTTTATGTTGAGGGCGAGATTATAGTTCCAAAACTTCCTGGTCATTGCGAGTCACCCAAGATGCACTGCGCTCTCGCTCTTCTCTGTCCTCTGCCTGTTTCAGAGGATTAAACTAATTAAAACATGTATTTTCAGGGGGGAAAAACCCTGTTTTGCAATGTAACTACTGTACTTTTATGTTCTTTTTTTATTAATATCACGTAGATGTTTTTCTTTTGGTACTTTAAATAGCAATAATGAGGCTATGAAAACGACATGGGGTTGGACTTTTTTCCCATTCACTTCCATTATAAAAATATTCTTCCCTGGCTTTGTTGTCTCACCTAGTAACAGAAAGACATGGGGTGGGAATTGACAAAGAGTGAATTATTACAGAATCGTCTAATCGCAATTATTTGACATTCGCGATTATTTTTCATAAATCGTCATAATCGTTTCATGTTGAAAAACCCCACCCCTCGAGTTGCCCGAGCTAGAGCCAGTGTCTTCTCTTGCCACTGCCCGAGTTGCTCGAGTTGTAATTTTATCATAATTAATGATTTTACATTAATTACTTACAGTACGTCGCTCCGGTCCCGTGTGAATCGGTAAAAGTCCACGATCTCACTGGCACTGAGGAAAACATTAAGCCTTTGTTGCTGGCGGCCGATGAAGTGTGTAACTAGAGACTCTCATCTTTCATATGGTGCATGGTTTGACATTCTCACACCAACACAGAATTACGGAAAAAAAAATGTTGGTGGCAATGAAATGGGTAAGTCGATTTTTAAAGGTGGCAGTAAATGTGTTAAGTATAAAGTTGTCAAATATGCCCGTAATTTCTTTGTATATTTACAGTAGGTGTGTCATATCTGCCAATGTGCAACTTCAAAGCCTAAAAGCGAAACAGAAATGTGATTGTCAACGACAAAAACACAATTAAATCGTTAATCGCAATTATTTGAGTGACAATTAATCGTCATGTAAAATGTCATAATCGTGACAGCCCTAGACTGACCTCATGCTTCCTTCTGTGCATGAGGAGTCCAAGCCGCTTCTTTTCACCCGACAGGGGGGGAGTTTTCCCGCCGGTTGGACGTAGCGCGTGGAAGGAACACGTTATTCCAACCAGTTTCTTTCCCCTCCATCAGGCTGGCCAGGGGGAGGGCATATATTTCATTTTTTTATTCACTTTGGATCTGGCACTGAGCAGAAAGCTGTGGGGATGTGCATAATTATCCTACTTTTCCTTTCTCTCCAGTTTACCCACATGGACAATAGCTTCCAGTGGCAAACTGGAATTGTCCTGGAAATGTTCCCAGGACAGCAGCAGTATCCAACGATAGATAGTCGTTGCAGCTATTTTTAAACATTCCCAGGAGATACAAAGGTTAAATGTAGAACATAACTGTTACTAAAATAGAATGTCTTATGAAATCCAATGAACAACACTGAACTATGTTTGAGAGAGAGAGAGAGAGAGAGAGAGAGAGAGAGAGAGAGAGAGAGAGAGAGAGAAGAGATTAGGAGAGAGAGAGGGGAAAGGGGGAGCGGAGAGCTGACTGGGAACGTGTGAATCAGGAAACAAGTGTTTAGAATAAAGATTACAACTACTTCCTGTCAGGAGGAGGAGTGATATGAGAAATACACAGAAACTAAAAACGACAAGTGACAATGTAAGGACTTTTTAATATCTCTAAAATGGCAAATTAAACATTGGCCAAATTATGAAATTGGCCAATGCATAAATTGTGAAAATAGCCGACCTACATGCTCACAACGCCTCGGTGAGAGAGAGAGAGAGAGAGAGAGAGAGAGAGAGAGAGAGAGAGAGAGAGAGAGAGAGAGAGACATAGAGAGAGAGAGAGAGAGAGAGAGAGGAGATACAGTTAGGGCTGTCACGATAAGATATTTTACATGACGATTAATTGTCACTCAAATAAATGCGATTGAGGATTTAATTCTGTTTGTGTTGCTCACAATGCCTCGTATTTTCACAAGTTCTGCATTTTGACCAATGTTTAATTTGTCATTGTAGAGGTATTAAAAAGTCCATAAATTGTCACTTTAGAAATGTGCATCTGCGTGTTGGTTTGTTTACCGTTGTGTGAGAAAACAATGTTGCAAAACAATGTTGCTTAGTTGCACACTAAGCCAATCATCTGGGGACCCCCCCCCCCAAAAAATAATTTAAGGACCCCCAGGTTGAGAGCCAGTGCAGTAGAGTATTACTACAAAGACACATTCATGCACTTTGTCTGATCGTCCGATTTTGTCTGAACTTTTCGGTGCTTATTCTTTGGTGGTCAAACTTAAGTCTGTGTTTACTACAACAGAACAATGAGAAACAAAACTGTAGCTGTACTGCCCGGGCAGTCCTATTTAAAGCAGTACAGGCCCACCCTTTGTGCTGGCCCGTGTGTGCGTTCGTGATTCGTTCATAAGAATCGAATCATTAGCGAGACCCGTGAACGATTCGTTCAAACTTCTGAAATGTGTCGTTCACACTTTCGTTCATGAGTAGTATTTTTTTATGAATCCAGTGATGTTAATAGGTTTTTAATGTAATGAGTCCCCGGGACCCACGAAGGGTCTTTCGGATGAGTCCCAGGGATATTTTATGGGTCCCACAAAAATTCTACGCGGCATGTCATTTTTGACAAAGTGCAGCATTTAACTTGAATTGGTTATTATATGGTTATGTTCATGTTACGTAGAAATGTGTCTGAAAGAAATGAACCACAATTCCAAATCTTACAATTTTAATACTTCCAAATAGTCATGTGTTTTGACTTTTATACCGAACCGGTAATATCGGATGTTGACCACTTGGGGGCGCAGATAGAAGCTTTTACCGAGTCTTCATAATGAACAGCCACCTGTTATTTTATATACATCGATAATATATGGATCTTCTCAGTGAGATGATGTCTCCTGTTTGTACTGTTACTGCTTCTATGGAATGGGGGAAATGCTCTCTGGCGTGCTTGTGTTTGCTCTGCTGTACAGAAAACCAGTGGACTGGGTCAAAAACAGTGGATTGGGTTGCTTGTAGATCGGCTACTTTTGTTTTGAACGGTTGATCCTAGAGGGACGTGCCGCCCCTCTATGGATGCGGGAGGGCAAGGCACAGGCGGCCGCGGTAGTCCGCTGCCCCGGCGGACCACCAAAGGGACGGCGCCTCCACGAAAACACTATAATCAAACAGTTAGGCAGCCTAGGCTACATACATACTGTCTCAGATAGCATACATGCTAGGCTAGCTTGCTTCCTCCGTGTTGTAGTTGAGCCAATAAAGGTTATTTGACCATGTTCATCACAACGTTAATCGTCGTTATTGTTGTAAAGACGCAATGAAGACCTGTGTGGCTTCTAACACGTTGTCCAATGTCCACCACCACATCTATAAACAATAGCGCGTGTACTGTATATCCAGTTGTTATTGAATGGAGGGGAAAGGAGGCGGGTCCCTGTCTGAGCAGTGAGCATTGAGCTGCAGTGTAGAGACGTGACGTCACGTTTCTGCGCCAAGCCCTGCCATACACGTCCTGTGGGGGAACCCTTTTTGATGTATCACCTAACACGCTGTGCCACTATGGTCAGAGA
Source organism: Nannobrachium achirus (assembly GCF_963921795.1). NCBI lineage: Eukaryota > Metazoa > Chordata > Actinopteri > Myctophiformes > Myctophidae > Nannobrachium > Nannobrachium achirus. The sequence goes on from NC_137829.1 coordinate 29,957,340, forward strand.
GCGGCCCGGTGCTACGCTAAAACTCAGGCACCCATTGAATTCTGTGACCATTCAGTGGCGCACAAAATGGCGTCGTGGATTCAAAACACAGACTGTCGTTAGTTTTATCGTCTGTTTTAAGACTTTCTACGCGGATTTCATTTGTGTTAACGTAGGGTAAAGTAGCATGCCTTCACCCATGAACAATGGTGGCGTCTGTGGACTTTTTAAAATATTTTTTTTTCGCGACGTGGTAAATTATTTTAACGTGGACTCCAATGGAGGCAATGCGTCCGTGGGACCCAAGGACACTGACGTGAATGCGTCTCTAGGCAACGTGAATGCGTCAGAGACGCGTGACGCGCACGTAATGACGTCACTGTGAATCATTGTTGTTTGATAGTTTAGACACAGCAAGGCAGTGACAACCTGCGGATTCAATTTTAACTACAAAGTTAATATGATGGCATTTAGTGGGTAAACGTGCTTTCTATTCCATTTCAGACAAAGAGTCTAATTGTAGAAGGTCAATGTTAGTTCACTTCTCAGTGTTTGTGTGTGTTTATAAACCAAATACTCAGACAGCATCGATTCTGACCTTTAACGCAACTACCAGAACCTGGAAGGCGCACGCACGCACGCACGCACACACGCACACGCACACACACACACACACACACACACACACACACACAGCTATTGTATATGGGAGCAGTTCACTGACTCTAGTAACAATGTTTTTTATCAGTCTAGCCTGAAAGTAGCCAAAAATACACCCACTAAAACTCACCAGTAAGACTCCTTAAATGGGAGATAAGATTTTATCATTATTTAATTATAATCGTTTCTATTTTGAGGAATGTTCATATTTTCAAACATTTTCAAAAATAGAGGAAATAGCAGATCTACAAGCTCACAGGCTTGTAGATCGGCTATTTCCACTATCAATGTTCTTTTTTAAATATAAAGTTGTCAAACAGTTCTTTGTATATTTAGGTTATGTGTCATATCTGCCATGTGCAACTTCAAAACCTACAAGCCAGACAGAAATGCAATTGTCAACGACAAAAACACAATTAAATGGTTAATCGCAATCATTTGAGTGACCATTAAAGGAGTAGTTCACCCCCAAAATGACTTTTTTTCTATTGATTAGTCACGCCATGGAGAGTAGAGTTCAATAATATTTTTTGTTTTTTGTCGCATTCCTAAGACAAAAATTTGATTTGAGTAAATTTACCCCCATTGATTCCGGATGGTGACCCGTTTCGAAACGGGTCACCATCCGGAATCAATGGGGGTACATTTATTGTTATCACATTTTTGTCTTAGGAATGTGACAAAAACCAAAAAATATTATTGAACTCTACTCTCCATGGCGTGACTAATCAATAGAAAAAAAGTCATTTTGGGGGTGAACAACTCATTTAATGGTCATGTAAAATGTCATAACGGTGACAGCTCTGCCCTACATACATAGTAACTATGTAGTAGTGCGGTCAGCCTGTGTTTCCCTGCAGGTTGCTATAGCAACATCAGTAATGATTAACCATCAGGATAGCGCTGATTGTCTTGCTGTTGGTGCATGGTGGGGCTGCGTACCACCGTTGCTATGGTAACCATACAGGATGCAGGTGACCACTCACTGCTGCCATACTTACTACTGTACAATAGTACAGGGGTTTTCAAAGTGGGTGACGGCGGGGCACCCTGGGGTGCCGTGACGGCAGTCCAGGGGTGCTGCAAGATATTTTGATAATATTTGGAATTTATTTGGACAATTAAATTAACTATTTAGGATAATCTTAAACTTGAATTTTAAATCTTCAGTCAGTCATTATCTCAATGTTTTCCTCGCTAAAATTTGCCATAAATATAAAGGTGCCAGGAGTGAAAAGGCACCCCTACATTAACTAGACCAGGTCAACCTGGTTGTGCCAGACCCCCTGTCTGTCATCATCATTTATGACATCATGCCTTTTGTAGGCATATCATCATCATGTCATCATCATATATACCCTTTATATAGAAAACCCGGACAGACCGACATTTGCTTATGTAGGCCTACCCATTTCATGGGTCTGGCAATAAGATGATGTAGGGCTGCCTTGGATGAAAAAGGTATTTGTAGGGGTGCCCTGAACCAAAAAAAGGAACATTATGAATAATAAAAATGACATTTCTGTTTGAGCCTTGTGGAGTACAGTGGAGTACAGAGGTACTAAGGTTAATAGACAGACAGTAATGGTAGTATTAGTCTGTTTATGATTCAACCACTCTCTTCAAACCAACTACATTTCCTGTCCCACGTTCCCAACACTGACCCCAAAAACACACACGCACGAACACACACGCACACACACAACCACACACATTCCAATGATTTTATCTGGATCTGCACAAAACTCAATACATAATAGATCACACTGATCAGAAGAATCCATTATGGACGGGTACACATTTGTGTTACAGTACAGGTACAGTATGTAGTACAGTAATTTCTGGAAAAAAAATGTTTTTCAGATTCTTTTTTTGATATGAAAGCCAAAGATGTAAGCTATCAAATCGTTTTGGAATTTTGTTTCTAGCTGCTACAGAGGCTGAGTAATACGTTTTCCTGAAAAACAGTGGGTAATTTTCAAATCAGACTTACTGTAGGTCTTCATGGCTTTTTTCAAATCTAACTTAGGCCTAAATGGGTTATGGGTTATGTCATCTTGGACACACACACACACACACACACACACACACACACACACACACACACACACACACACACACACACACACACACACACACACACACACACACACACACACACACACACACACACACACACACACACACACACACACACACACACACACACACACACACGTTTGTTAAGGATTAGCCGTCATATGCACCGATACACTGTACAGATATCATCCATATACACACTATTGTATAGTCTGGCTGACACTGTACATATCCACTGTGTCAATACTCTGTACAGGCAACACACTGCTTACATAACACCAAGACAGTGGAGCATATCACTGGCTCCCTCAGTGTGTCAAACTAGGAAGATGCCATTGGAAAGTGTGTGTGTGTGTGTGTGTGTGTGTGTGTGTGTGTGTGTGTGTGTGTGTGTGTGTGTGTGTGTGTGTGTGTGTGTGTGTGTGTGTTTGCCATGACACGAATTTCGCAAATGCATTTTTTCTTACCATTTGAATTTTCCCCAATCACGTCAATGGGGAAAATTAATTAACTAATAAATGAATGGCCATATATGGAGATCTGAGTCAGCCCTTGTCCCTTTTATGCCCATCCGTGATGTCATACTGTGTCAGTCTCATGTGGTCTATGATGTCAGACATCTATGATGTCAGCCATCTCCATATTTGGGAAAGGTTAATTTTTGTAACTTAAGTCAATGGAGAAAATGTATTCACAAAATGTATGTGAGAGGAGTTAGCGCGTAAAAAAAAAGGAGACGATGGAAGATGGAATAAAGTCGGACAAGTACCTGCAGGGGCAACCGCACTAATAATTGATTTAAAAAACTACTACTACTGGTTTGTACAGCATTGAATGCTTTTTTAGGCCCAAGAGATACATGTGTGTATAGGGCATTCACGAATAGTGAGTTTTAGTATTCGAATTATTCAACCTCAAAGTATAACCTCGCCCACCAGGCTTTCTGAGGGAAAGCCTGGTGATCGTTAACAACGGGCGGTTTGATCCGGTCTAGGCGGAAACCACAAGCCGAAGAAGCGGCATCGCTTTGTTTCAAAAGCAAAACTACACCGCATCAAGCAAGGAGGTTATTAGGTAGGCCCTAAAAGTATGTCCTTGAGCGCAGGGGAATTATTTTGGGTTAAAACTGAATCCGGTTTGATAGTTCCGGCAAATTGTAGTCCTTTGAGTACTACAACATGACGTAAAGTGGTTTCTTCTCCCGATCGGATCAAACCTCGAAAAGTGACGTGATCCCAGACTAATCGAATAGTCGAATATTCGATAGGACTGGCCAAACTGTCAAATATTAAGTAAAAAAAAAAATAGCCGATCTACATGCTCACAACGCCTCGCGTTGCGAGGCATTGTGAGCATAGATCTGCTATTTTCACAATATCTATCTGCGGAACCGAGTCACATTAAATGTAATACCTGCAATTCCAAGTGTTTGTCAGGGTGGGGGGTCCTCAGTTCAAATATGTTTATTTTGGGGGTCACAGCCTAAAAAGGTTTGAGAACCCCTGGTATAGAGCATTATTCATTCTTAATTCTTATGACTTCCTATCTAGCCAAGCTTTATAAACTATATATTTCTTAAAGAGAAAACAATAAAAAAAGATATTCGACTTCGGTGAACAATGTCGAATAGTGACTTTGATATTCGAATATTCGAATATTTGGTGAATGCCCTAGTGTGATCTTGTGCGACATCATGAAGCATCCAGGCCTCTCAGCCAGGTCTGCTTTCTGTCCCCAGAGTCAGAAGTAAACATGGAGAAGCAGCATTTTTCTAAGAATAGAGGGATAAGTGCTTAAGGAAATAGGTGTTTTAACTTTCACAAGACCTTTCATAATGTGTTTCCTTAGCTTAACCCCTTTAAAAGCGGGAAAGCATCGCTGTCATTTTAGATTTTAGCTTTTAACCACTTTAACTATTATTTTATACTTTGGCAATTCAAAACTAAAAAAGTTCATAGCTTGGTAGATCTGCTATATTTTTTAAATCGTGAAAGGTTGTACACATCTTTGAATATAATTATTTCAAGTGAATATTCTTTACTCAAATCTTTATTCCGGAACAAAACATTTTAAGATGCATGTCGATGGCCAAATGCATATCATGTTGGGGTCCTTGACATGAAAGGTTTGAGAACCAGTCTTAAATGGTTAGTTTATGTAAAGCACGTTGAATTCTCTTGTCGTTGACATGTGCCATATTAATAAACATCATTACCTGACGAAAATGTATTGACATTGAAACATTGTCACTTTATTTGCCTGCACCCTGTAAATAGGGCTGTCACGATTATGACATTTTACATGACGATTAATTGTCACTCAAATAATTGCGATTAACGATTTAATCGTGTTTTTGTCGTTGACAATTACATTTCTGTTTGGCTTTTACACACACACGGCCACGCTTGTGACCACCGCTTAAATATCTGTGGCCATTCAAGTGGATGGTAGTCCAGTCTCATCCACATATTTTTGATCTGTAGCTGGCCCAGTATGCTTATATTTATTAATAGAAAATACATGATGTAAGCCAGTCAGACCTAGTGTCTATTTATTTATGATTGTTCATTCTCATCCCTCTACTCTTCCCTGTACATTTCTTTATGTTAAGCTTACTGCTACAAGGACACCTGATTTTTTTTTTCCCATGTTGAAAAATGTACGTGCATTTCAGATTTTCCAAAAATAGCCCACATTTTTCACATGGGCCTGTTCTAGCGCCACCAGGAGGCCGATTTTGCGAAACTAACTTTTGAAGAGTAATACTACAGATTTTGTAAAAAAATCACACAAATCGGTAGACAGTATCTCTACAGTCATGTGATCGACATGGATCTGTCCCATTTTCCATATTCCATCCTGATTGGCTAAAACTGGCTTCCAAAGTTTGCAGGATTGGTCCGTTTTGAATAAAATGCCTGAAATCATGAACGCAGTGTGCAATTTTGTTGAAATTGTGCATGCACATTCCCAGTAGGCAGGAGAATAAATGCCACTTTAAACATTTCAAACCAGCCTCATGGTGGCGCTATAACAGGCAGATTTGTGTTTTTACCTATAACTCCACTGATCAGTGTACAGCTTTGTGTGTGCACTCCCTAGAGGCCAAGGAAAATCCCTTTCCCTGCATTTTTCATATCTGCCTTTTATAGCGCCACCAGGAGGCCGACTTATGTTAAACACATTTTGTCCTATTATTCCTTGAGATTTTATCCAAAAATCATGCAAATCAGTACACAGTATCTCTATAGTCATGTGATCAAGACGGATCTGTCCGATATTTCATATTCCATCCCAATTGGCTTCCAAAGTTTGCAGGATTGGTATTTGGTACAGAACAAAATTACTTAAATCATGAAATTCTGCACGCACATTCCCACTAGGTCAAGGAACAAATGCCACTCTTTTCACATTGGCCTGTTATAGCACCACCAGCAGGTCGACTTTTTCCAAACTATGTTTTGGAACAAAATGTCTCAAATCATGTATGCAGGGTCACATTGCTGTTAAAGGCCAAAGAAGACATGGCACCCTTTTCACATTTAGCGCCACCAGGACCTACCTGGCTTGGTGGAGACCTGTGCTCGGAAGAGCACTGCTTCTAGTTAAGTTATTTGTCATATTTTATCTGCCCTGTGCAATATGCGATTATGAAGCAAAAACAAATAAATTACATTAAACAAATAGTTATTATTTGCAATTATTTGTGTGAGAATTAATGGTCAACTTAAACTTGTAATACACACAGAGTCCTGTGACTGTCAGCAAGAATGACAATTTAGAATCACATGGATCTGACTGGACCCACCTGTGTTAGCTCAGCACACACACACACACACACACACACACACACACACACACACACACACACACACACACACACACACACACACACACACACACACACACACACACACACACACACACACACACACACACACACACACCTCTAGGATGCCTAAGAGAGGGTGTGGTAACTTACGGTGTAAACCCTCATAAACACTCTCACGCCATCTCTCTTTCTTACACAATTTGAGCATTCAAGCATTTAGCAGACGACTTTTATCCAGAGCAGATCAGAGCAAACATCATGAACCTTTCACAACAGGTTATAAATGGTCATTTAAAGAGAGTGCCGAGAAAAGAATCAAGAGCTAGTAGCAACAACAAGCATACAAACCTAGCATGTCTAAAACAACATGCAACATCTAAACCACTGTTTCCCTAACACTGGGTCGGGATATGTGGGTCAGGGACCAATTTGTGTGGGTTGCGACTCGCAAATGAATAACCCTTTTATTTATTTTTTATTATTATTTCAAAATATTTTCTAAAAAATCTCCCCCAAAAAGTCAAAAACATAAGAATTCCATTTTAAAAAAACTGGCCCGAGGGCCATATGCGGCCTCCACCTTCAATTAATCCTGCCCATAGGTTAATATTAATATATATAAAATTAATATATCAATATATTATTGATTTCAGCTGTTACAATCCCAAACGTGCAAACATTACCCGCTTTAATTACTTTAGTCTGTATTATTAGCTTAATGACGCGTATTAAAAAAAGTATTTTGCGTCTAATGTATTTGTATTTAAGTTCATAAAGCTAACATAAGTATAACTAAATGCATTTGAAATTAAAATGTTACTTTCAGGATTCCATTTGAAAAATAGCAGATCTACAAGCTCAAATGCGTCGCTGTGCGTTTTGAGCTTGTGGATCTGCTATTACTTGTGTAGAACATGAATGCAGAATGATGGAGTAGGGCATTCATTTACGAAAAAAGTTATAACTGCCCGATAGCATATGCAATGTGGCCCTCTGGAGTGGGTGTGGAAATAACGTGGCCATCTCCATCCTTTAAAGGGACATTTCACTTTGGTCATACTACCCATTAATACGTGAGCAGGTTGTGTTTTTTCGATAGCTTTTTTTTACTTTATTTTTAATAATTTTTGATTGTATTTAATTTTTTCCATTTTCCCAAAGAATTATTACAAATAAAT